>NW_011915904.1:0-1321 GCF_000151845.1 Pteropus vampyrus | reverse complement strand
GCAGAGGAGCTGCCCACCTGAGCCAGTGAAGAGGGACAAGGAGGATATGGCTCCCACTGCTCAGGGCAGGTCCATGGAGGCACAGAGTGGTCCACAAGGAGTACTGGCCCCCATCCCCGCCTCGCCCACCCCGTGCCAGCCCTGAGGGGCCAAAAGAGGCCCAGACCGACCTGATGCCCTGATACACCTGGGCTGCCCACCAGGCAAGGTAGTGTGAGCAGGATCCAGGCCCCACGGTCCCGCCTCAGTTATAGAACACCTCGTCCTCTGAGAGGGAGCCGCTGTCTACTGAGGGGAGGGAGCCCTGCAGGCAGGCCCCACCCTCAGACCCCGGGCCCCCCGGCAGCCGCTGCCAATGCTGCTGTTCAGGGACGGGGGGCTGTGGGGCAGCAGCCGTGATGGGGGTCTCCTCGGGTGAGGGCCAGCCATCGGGGGAGAGGCCTGGGGAGGAGAAGGCCAGAAGACTGTCCTGAAGGTGGATGCTCTCCAGGTCTGGAAAAGCAAAGGGAGGCGGGGTGAGGGACAAGGTCCCGCACCCTGCCCCTCGCCCGCTTCTGGTGTGTGAGTACAGGCAGGGGGCAGAAGACCAGCCTCCAAGCCCTGCTTTGTCACGGCCAAGCTCTGTGACCTTAGGCAAGTCACTGAACCTCTCTGAGCCCGTTTCTCCCTGGGGTTATAGGAGTGGTAGTGGCAGAGAGCGGTGCAGTTAAGAGAAGCTCCGTGTGGGAGCCTTCTGTGCTCTGAGAATTGGGACAACCAGGGTTCTTCCCAGGCCTCCCCTCCCTCCACCATCAGAGGGTGGAGGAAATGAGAAAATCCGCTGGTGAAGGACCACGCAGGACCCAGCTGCGTGAAGCCTCAGTAGCAGCCCTGGGTTCTACTAGGAAAGTGTTTGGCTGTGCTTGGTGTTAAGGGTCAGAGCCTGGCTCTTTGTATAGTAAGCCCTTAATTTGTATTATCTATTATTATTATTTTTTCCTTTATGCTCTTGGCACTCCTGGGCAATGGGCAGGTTAAGTATCGTCAGCCTCATTTTTTGGACGAGGAAACTAAAGTTGAGGGGAGGAGGGGCTTGGCTGAGGTCACAGGGCAGGCATCCAGCGCCAGCTCTGCCCCACCCACCCCACCCTGGCGCCCACCCAGGCAGTACCCTGCAGTTGGACCATGTCCTGGGGGATGTCCTCGGGGTGCAGCTCCTCGTCGTCCAGAGAGGACCAGGCGCTCAGTGTGTCCTCAGTGATGGCAAACTGCTCAGCAACCCCTATGGGGGACAGTGGGACCCAGCTCAGTGGGGCATGGTGGTTGGTGGGGGGGTGCACAG
>NW_011915903.1:0-2324 GCF_000151845.1 Pteropus vampyrus | reverse complement strand
TTATTTACCTATCAGTAATCACTTTATTTTTTTAATTATTATTTTTAAATTTATTTCTTTTAAATAGTTTCAAGGATACAGTACATTGGTTAGACATCTATATAGTTTGTAAAATGATCTCCCCATTTGGTCTCTCCCTCCCCTGACCGTCTACCTAGTCAACATATCAATGCTAATTGCACTCCCTGTGCTGTGCTCCCCATCCCCATGACCATCCACCAGCTACTAATTTGTAGTTTTTTAACCCTTCACCCCATTCTTCCAGCCCCCCAAACACCCCTCCCGTCTGTCTGTCACCACATTGTCCACTATATTTGTGAGTCTGTTTTTCATTAGTTTGTTCTTTTTATTCTTTAGATTCTGCATATGAGTGAAATCATATAGCGTTTATCTTTCTCTGTCTGACTTAAGTACCTTCTAGGTCCATCAAAGCAGTATCTTTTTCCATCCACTTCCTTTTAGTCTATGTGTGTCTTTTAATCTGAAGTGAGTCTTTTGTATTTTTTTCTTCTTTAAGAAGTCCCTCCAATATTTCTTGTCATACTGGCTTGGTGGTGATAAATTCCTTTGGCTTATTTTTGTCTGGGAAGCTCCTTGTCTGTCCTTCGACTCTAAATGATAGCTTTGCTGGATAAAGTATCCTTGGTTATAGATCCTGGGTCTTCATCCTGTCGAATATTTTTTGCCAAACCCTTCTGTCCTGCATAGTTTCTTTTGAGAAATCAGCTGCCAGTCTTATGGGTGTTCCCTTATAAGTAATTATCTGTTTTTCTCTTGCTGCTTTTAAGATTCTTTCTTTGTATTTAACCTTTGGCATTTTAATTATGGTGTGTCTTGGTGTGGGCCTCTTTGGATCCCTGGTTTTTGGAATTCTCCGAGCTTCCTGGGGTTTTATGTCCTTTTCCTTCACCAGGTGAGGGAAGTTTTCCATCATTACTTCTTTAAACAGCTGTTCGACATCTTGATTTTCTTCAGTTAGCTATTTGGACTTTTATTCAGACAGCTATTTGGACTTTTAACAGTGTCCAATATGCTCCTTAAATTATTTTATTGTCTTGGCATCTTATCTCTTGCCTTTCTGCTTGCACGTCCTTGGCTTTCCCATCCTCTAGATAGGGCATTTGACCCTTTTCTTTATTCACTTTGTTTATTCCTTTGTTTATTCCATTTAATGTACTTCCCATCTCGGATAATGTGTTCTTCATTTCAGACTGGTTTCCTTTTATAATCTCCATCTCCATTTTTATGGGGTTTTTAAAATCTCTTTGTTGAAGTTCTCACTGAATTTATCTACACTTCTCCTAAGTTCATTGAGCATCTTTATAACCAGTGTTTTGAACTCTGCATCTGTTAGATTACTTGACCCAATTATATCTGGATCTCTGCTCTGTTCTCTCACATGGCTTCTGCTTCTTTGTCTTTCCATTTTGTCTGCCTTTCCGTGTCTGTTTCTATGTCCTAAACAAAACTCTTAAGTTTCCCGGTCTTATTAGTGTGGATTTGTGAAGTAGGTGTCCAGTGGCACAGTCTTGAGAGGGGTTCAGCTGCAGGCCAAATATAGACCAAGCCTCTGCCCCTCCGGGGCCACCTGTTAAGATTCAGCAAGCAACCCACAGATGCTGTGCTGATAGTTGCCTCAAAAGGCCATGCCAGTAACCGAGGCCAGCTGCCTCCAGTGTGAGTCTAGGCGCTGCTCAGCAAGGACCTGACTCGCCAAGGACATACCTGGATGTGGCTTTAGGTGGGGCCGCGAGTAGGGGTAGGTGGGGTTTTACGGAATCCTCCGGGCAGAGCGACCTCTGTTATCCAGTTTGATGATGTCAGGGCTATGGTGGCGCTGTGTCCACGCACTGGGAGAGGGGAGAACTCAACAGGGAACAATGGATACCGCAGGCACTTCTGTACAGAACAAGTCTCACCTCGGCCCTCACTCCAACAATGTCTCCCTGTAAGTCCCTGGTACCCGCTGCACGCAGCCAAATCGGCACTGGTGCTCAGAGCGAGTCCGTCACCGAAAAAATCTGCTCATAGACGCTGCCCCGTCTCACTCTGCCACTGGAGACTGCACAGCCCCGCGGCCTCGCCCTGTCCTCCGTCTGCCGTTGCAGGGTGATTTCTTAGATTTCTCCCTAGTTGTGTGGCTTGTTCCTCTAGATCCCGGGCAATTTTTTTCTTGCCGCTGCCCCTCGTTTCCTCTACAACTTTGATTTGGTCGCCAGAGGGATGAACAGAGCCTCTATCATCTGCGCCATTTTTTTCCGGTCAGTTATTTATTATTTTTAAATTTTATTTATTTAGTTTTATGGTGACATTGGTTAATGAAA
>NW_011915902.1:0-2037 GCF_000151845.1 Pteropus vampyrus | reverse complement strand
TTTTTAACTGGCTTGGGGACTTAAACTTTTGAACTTTTCAGCCCTGCGGCAGTGCCTGGATATACATCAAACCTACAGATAACTTTTTGATTACCTCCCGAAGAACTAAAGGAAGAATGTTCTTGTACCCAGACCACGTGACACGCATTATCCAGATTGCCTAACACCCACTGTTCAGACCACCATTGTCTGGAGGATGGCCATCTTGGATAAACCCAGAGGCTACAATGGCAGGACTGATTCTTCTCAAGATTGTGCTTTTCACTATAAGAACTCAGCTTCTCTTTTCTCTTCAGAACACTCTGGGGATTGCCTTTGGTTTGTTTTTGGTTTGCAAACCCTCAAGACCCTTGAATAAATCTTTATCATTATTCCTAAAAATAAGTAAATAAAACGAAATTATAAAACTGTTAGAAGAAAATTGGGGTAAGTCTTTGTGACCTTGGATTAGGCCATAGATTCTTTGATAGGACATCTAAGCACGAGCAAAGGAAAGAAAATATTTAAATGGATTTGATCAAAATTGAAAACTTTCGTGCCCCAAAGGAAACTATAAATGTCTCAAAGGAGAGACATTTATAACTCAAATACCTGATAAGGGCCTAGTATCCAGAATATATAAAGAACTCTTATAGCTCAATAATAAAATTACAAATAACCCAATTAAAAAGTGGGCAAGGGATTTGAATATACATTTCTGCAAAGAAAATATATGAATGGAACAATAAGCACATGAAAAGATGCTCAATATCATTAGTCATTAGGACAATGTAAATCAAAACCACAGTGAGATATCACTTCACACCCACTAAGGTGGTTACCATGAAAAGACACACATTAACAAGTGTTGGCAAGGGTGTGGAGAAATCGGAGTCCTCATTCATTGCTGGTGAGAATATAAAATGGTGCAGCCACTCTAGAAAACAGTCCGCCAGTCCTTCCAAAAGCTAAACATGGAGTTCCCACATCATCCAGCATTTCCACTCCGAGGAAGACACCCAACGGAATGAAAAATATACGTTCGACAAAAACTTATACTTGAATGTTCATAAGAGCATTGTTCATAAGAGCCCTAAAGTGGAAACGACCCAAATGCCCATCAATAAATATGATATATCCAGACAATGGAATATGATTTCAACCATACATTATGAATGAACCTTGAGAACATTGTGCTAAGTGAAAGAAGCCAGACACAATACTGCATATTCCATTCATATGACACGTCCAGAACAGGCAAATCCATAGAGACAGAGAGTAGATTAGTGGTTGAGGGGTGGGGTGGAGAGTGGGGAGCGACGAATAGATACAGGGTTTCATTTTGGAATGATGAAAATGATCTGAAATTAGACAGTATTAATGGTCACACAATCTTGTGAGTAAACTAAAAATGACTGAAGTGTCTGTTTTAAAAGGGTTAATTTTATGATATATAAATCATATTTCACTTGAAAAAAAAGTCCTGACATAATGTTAACAATGGCTAATATCTGTTGAGTGCTAACTAAGTATCAGACTTGTTCTAAGGATTTTACCTATATTAATTCACCGATCTCTCTTAGTATTCCTGTAGGCAGGTACTATTGTCATTCCATTTTACAGATGAAAACTGAGACAGAGGTCACTTGCCTGAGGTCATCCAAGCCAACTGGTCATTGTTCAGACAGGGATCCTGAGACCCAGAGAGGGGCAATAACTTGCCCAGATGACATAGCAACCCAATGACAAAGCCAGGACTGGAACCCCAGGCTCCTGCCTGGTTTCCATCAGGAGGCCTTCAAAGTCAAGATCTTATTTGGGCTGGGGTTGCCGTTGACGGTCTGTGTGTCCTTAGCAGCCTCAGAAATGTTTTCATGGGGAGAAAAAAAAAAGGCTCCCTCAGATTGAACACTTACCACGAGCTGGATGCTATGCTCACCACTCCATGTCTCATTCCAATGAAGCCTTCAGAACCCCTATTTACTTTGTCCATCTTTACTGTTGCAAAGTTGGAGGCTCAGAGATGGGACTTGCCCAAGATCACACACCTAGTAAGTG
>NW_011915901.1:0-1924 GCF_000151845.1 Pteropus vampyrus | reverse complement strand
TAATGATCCTTCTCCATGGCTGTCAAATACACACACACACACACACTTCACACACACACACACACACACCACATACCATACATAGCACATCATACCACATGCCACAATATACACCACATACCACACATACACACACCTCACACCGCAGCATATACCACACACCATACCACACCACACATATACACGCATAATCTAACACATATACACAGTACACACACACATGCACACACACACAATCTGCTCTTCCAAGGTCTGTGATATTGACTGAAGAGGAGGAGTTGTTCATTTTACATTGTTGACCCTCAAAAATTAATTTTTTAAAGTTAGGTCTTAAAAACGAAAAGAGGATTTAGGAGACCTATGATCTATTCCTGGTTCTGCTTCCACAGACCCATGTGTAAACTTGACCATGCCAATTCACTCTAGTTTCCTATAAAATGGAGGTTAGGTCCTTCTGAACTCAGATACCAGGGATTGGCAAACTACTGCCCATGGGTCAAATCTGGCCATGCCCATTCATTTCCATATTGTCTGTGGCTGCTTTCACCTATAACCGCAGAATTGAAGACTTGGGCCAGAGATCATACGGCCCACAAAACTGAAAATATTTACTCTCAGGTCTTTTATGGAAAGTATTTTGCCAACCCTCTCCACACATTGATTTTGATCCTTATTCACTTAACACATATTCATTGGTCACCATTATTGTTCAAGTATTGTGAAAATTGCTGAAATACAATGTTGACCAATATAAATACAATCTGCCCTTGTCCCCCAGTAGCCATCTGCAGTTCTTCCATACTGGCTTTTTTTTTTTTTTTTTTTTTTTAAGGCAAGGCAACCCTTGGTTGACCTCACAGATTGCAAGGACCTTGTCAATTTACAATCCCTTATTTTTTATTTTTTTTATTTTTTGCGCCTACAGCACCTGGTCTTCCTAGGTGGTCTCCCATCCAAGTACTAACCAGGCCCGACCCTGCTTAGCTTCTGAGATCAGACGAGATTGGGCCTGTTCAGGGTGGCATGGCCGTAGCAGTTCTTCCATACCTTGATGGTTCATTTATATGTAAACTTGGCTGGGCCATGGAGTGCCCAGATATTTTGATCAAATATTATTCTGGGTGTTTTGTGAGAGTGTTTCTGGATGAGATTAGTGTTTAAATCAGTGGACCCTGAGTAAAACAGATTGCCCTCTATAACATGGGTGGGCCTCATGAAGGCCTGTTGAAGGCCTGAACAGAATAAAAAAACTGACAGCAAGAAAGAATGCTGTAGCCTACTGGCCTTCAAACTGAAACTGCAGCATTGACGCCCAGATCTCCAGCCCATTATCCCACTCTGCAGAGTGTAGACTTGCCAGTCTCCATACTCCGGTGAGCCAATTCCTCATAACAAATCTCTTTACATATGCGAATGCATTCTATTGGTTCTGTTTCTCTGGAGAATTCTGACTAATATACATAGTAATAGAAATTTTAGCTGGTAAATGGCCACCTGGAATAAAGACTACATTTCTCGGCCTCTCTTGTAGCTAGGGGTGGCCATGTGATCAATGGGATGTAAACAGAAGTTCATGTGGCAGATTCTAAAAACCTTCCTTAAGAGATACCCAGTGTGTGCCTTTTGCTACCTCTTTTCTTCTTCCTCCTTCCTGCTGTTTGTAACAGAAATGTGGCAGAGGGACCTCTAACCCAGACCACAGGAGGAGAACCAACCTGTGAAGTGGAAGTCTCCAAAAATGAGGAGAACTCAGAATGACTCTGGGTTCCTGAGGGCTTTGTGGAAAGCCATTATATTGTTCTGAACTTTACTTGAGAGAGATATGAACTTGTTTGTCTAATCTACTGCTATTTTGGATGTCTGTTACCAGTCACCACATCTAATACTAAATGACATACTCAGCCTTGCCTATGTCCCTCTGCTA
>NW_011915900.1:0-2650 GCF_000151845.1 Pteropus vampyrus | reverse complement strand
CATGACATGTCATATAATACGTGTCCGGATATAAGGCTCTATGTTTATATGCAGGTAACATTGCAGCTAAAATAAATTGTAGGAGTATTTTCTATTTGTGGTCACTTGAAGGAGCAATCAATAGAATACAGCCAAAGTCATGTAGAAAAATATTCTAAATGTTTGTTAGACAGTTAGTCAATTAAAATATCATATCATTTTCTAAAGTTTGTAATATTTATGGCATTTATCAGCTTTAAAATTAAATGTGTCAACAATGTAAATATATATCTGCTTTATGGTTACAACGTATAGCTGAAACTTACAGGATTTCATTAACCAATGTCACCATAAAAATAATTAATTAATTTTTATTTAAAAAAATAAATGTGTTATAATTCATTTACTTGTTTCAAGTAAATACACACTTTACTTATTTTTTTAAAGTGACTACTCTTTTAAATTGCATGAACTTCATAGGGACATGGGAGCTGAAAGGGGCAGAGAGACAAGGAGAAAAATCTCAAAATATTGATCAAGACATGTTAGTTTTTTCCCCATCTCCTTAAAGAACTGTAGTAGTTTTAGGAAGATTTTCCTATGTTATTTTTAGTTTTCTAAAAACAAATTTAAAAACTTACTGTCAGCATTTTGTTTCATATAAGGTCCTCACAGAAAAACTCTATATTTACTATAAGATTAAAAACAGATATTGAAAAATTACCATATATAATATATTTTCAAATTTTATTAGTTTTATAATATCTAATTTTTTGGTAGAGATTTTACAAGATAAAAATATAATTCATGTTCTCTTTTATTTTCCATTCTTTTCAAGTCCAGATCTACATAGAAAATGGCTAAATGTTTTCTGAAATTAATAGAATGTTTTTTGTCTAAATTGGTAAAATAAATAAGCAAAATCATGTTGTCTGGGATCTGAATTATATGGGCAATTTTGCATAAATATAAACTAAGTAAAGAATTTCAAAGGACTGTTTTTCAAATTGATACAGATTCATGGCACTGACAAGAAGTTTGGAGAAAGTAATGGTTTACATATATTCTCTAATTTGTTTTTAAATATTAAATAGTTTTTTGCTGATCTTCACATAGAAAAGGATAAAAAATTTCATGGTATTGTCATATATTCTTTGACAAGATAGAACACACATACATTTGTTTTGTGAGGTGGGCTGGTGGCTCAGTTTAGACATGATGAGGATGGAGAAAACAATGAGGTGAATTTACGCAAAACATAGTCTGAACATTGAAATTAGTTTAATGTTGACTAAAAACGAGATCTGTTAGAAGTAATTTTCCACATTTTATTTGACTAGTGCTTAATAAAAGACTATGAAACAGAAAGAGAAAATACCTAAAGTTATTAAAAAATATGTACTCTAACAGATTACTTAGGCCATAGATTTCATTGTTAAAATATGTGTTTTTTTCTTTTTTAGAGAGATGACTAAGAAGGTAAACTTTTCCCTTTTATGGTTTTCTAAAAAATATTTTATGAATGTTTGCCTAAAATTACTTCAAACTATTTTGATCTTAAGTTTAAATCACATTTGTTTATCTTTGCTCCTATTTTGATCCTTCACAGGATTTTCCCTCATATATGAAACCTAAGAGTATAATTATTGTAAAGCACTTCCCTGGGTTATAAAGAGAATTATATGAATCCACCCTATGGTCTTTTACAATTTTAGTGCTTCTCAATAAGTCTTTGAAGCCTGAAAAGGTGAGTCATATCAGAACTTATTAAAAGCTCTGTTTTAGGCACATGAGAGAATTCAGAGAGTGTATGTCTACATTCTACCTACAAAAACACATTTGCAAAATGATTTTTTTACACCACTTATTTGCAAAACAAAACATTCCACATTGGGGATATGAGTGAAGAAAGCTCTATTTTCTACTGGAAAGAAAGTACATTAGCAAAATTGTGTCATAAATAATGACCTAACTTCAATGATACTTCATTGCAAGTATTTTAATATATTATTTAGAATAAAAATGACTTAAAGTTATATAAATCATTTAAAGAAAAATAAAATAATGCATGTTCTACTAAATTGTATAAGTAATAGTAATTAGTATTTATCCAGTTATTTTTAATAACTCATTTTCAAAATCTCTATTTTCTTTTGTCATTAATCTAGAGTGGTAAAATAAAAAGAGCATAATCATTAAAAATAGTCAAGGATTTGAACACAGGTGCCACCTGTTACTGATCTGGTGTCTCAGATAAGAATATTTAAACATTATGAAATTCACCTAGTTTTCTCATCAATGAAATGGTTATACTATTGTTAAACTAAAATTATTGTTGAAATAAAAATGAGATGACATATTGGAATGATATAGCAACATCCTTCTCTGAAGGACTATAAATTAAAAGTTTTCATCCTTTTACTAACCTATGTAATTGATGAAAATGAAGATGAGGATGTGATAATAATAATAATATATAACATTTATGAGGTAATGTTATATGCCAGGCATTAATTACTTTAAAATTGTACATTACCTAAATGGTTCCTAAGAAAACCACTATTGTATCTTTTTTTTTTTTTTTTTTTGCCAAAAATTACGGCACGCAATTTTTAAAAAGTATGCAAAATTTAGTTAGAATCAGGCTTGAAAGAGCTGCCTGACAATAGAA
>NW_011915899.1:0-2766 GCF_000151845.1 Pteropus vampyrus | reverse complement strand
TTTTCATGAACATAACACAGTAATAAACTGAAAACTCACTGTATCATTTTTGCTCCAAAAGTAAATCTAGCCAAAAGCAGTGCTTCTTGAGTCCCAACCAAAGAGTTTCTTCTACTAATGGCCAAATTATAAGATCTTATCATAAGGCAAATTAACTTCTGAGATGTTAGTTTACTGCAGAAAAGTCTAAAAAAATTACTTTAGTGAGTTATGAATTAAGAGGTAGGAAAAACTAAATCTCTTTCTCTCCCCCTCTGTACATAATTATAACGTAATATGTAAATATATATAATTATAATATGTTACAATATATAAACATATAAAGAATAACATTATACATATTATTTCTCCCAAAATACACAAAGGAGCAATTTCAACTTTGATACAAATCTTGAAACTAGTAAAACTATGCTATCTAAAAAAAACACAGATATTATAATATAATCCACTAGAATTTACTAGTGTTCTATTTTCCATTTAAGAGTTTTTAATATTCTATGACATAGAAAGGAAATTTTAGTGAGGCCATGGCATTAACGTGCTATAAAGGCGCCTAATTTTTAAAATTGAGAGATGTTTAAAAACCAGAGAAAGATAGGTATATTTTGAAGTCACTACTAAAACCATAAAGAATATACGTATGTCTACACATATAGAATGCATTTATCAAATCAAAATTGTGATTGTGTACTCTCGTGACAACAACACGTGACAACATTTAAAAGTTTTCACTTGAAATATACCGTTTTGACCTTCACGCCTACCAGAAGAAGGAGATACGATCGTGTCTTCCTGCTTTGGAGATGAGAGAGCTGAGGCTCATGGAAGTTTATGGATGTACCCGAGGCCATTCATCTCATAGGCACAGCGAAACCTCTAACCTAGGCCCTTGGAATACAGAAATCACTGCTTTTACCAAAAGTATGTTACGTGGCACTGTGCTAGGCTCTGAAAGGATTCTAAGAAGAACCTGGCCCAGTTCTACCTTTAAGAAGTCTAGAGACATTAAAAACTCAGAATGGCAATAGGCGTGTGTATTAATTAAGATGACATGAAACAACAAGGTTTGAAAGAGAAGAATGAATAAGATGCTATTAGGTGTAGATGTGACCTCTGTAGCAGGGACCCTGTAGAGAAACAGGAGTCAAATAGCAGCTCCTTCTACTCCGTGTAACCAGCCTTCCCACGAATCTGTGCGCTATGCAAGATCAACCCTCGCTCCTAATCTCACGCCCTCAGAACACCTGAACCTCTCACAGAATGAGGGTGAGGATGTTGGAAATACGCTCCTTGCAATGTTAATGAATAATTTACTGTAATATTGGTTAGGAATTTCAACTAAAATCAAGTAACTAAACTTACTTCGAGAGAGATTCTCGAGGGCTTTTCCCAGCTTCTTGCTCTCTTGAAGGATGTGGTTCAATTCATCAAAATCACGGCTTTCTGGTTTAGTCCGCCAGTTCCATTTAGAATGGTCTACTGACCTTGGCACTATGTTTAAAAAAAATGATTACTTCATGAGCATGCTACGTAGCGATTAAAAAAACTTACTATTTATTACTACATGAAAGACTGTATCAAGATCAATGTACAGAATAAAAATGTTCATCTTGGAAACGGTTTTCTTGTGAGCAAATAAATAGTGAGGAAGTTTTAAAGCTGGGTTTTAGGAAATGTTTTAAATGAAGAAGGGAAGTGTGACAGTGTTTATAGAAAAAAGAAAAGTCAGGTATAAATTTAAAACTAATAATTTCTATAATTTAGAGAAAAACACATAAGCAGAGTATATTTTGTATTATGCATTAGAAGCTTAAAAATAACCACTAACTTCTTCATCGGCAATTAGGATATATTTCTAAGACATTCTTGCTGTCTTCTGAAAAAACATAGAAGACTGAATACGTGTATTTACTTTCATTTCTCTCTGTCAAATTCCCACTAAAATTGTTATGGTAAAAGAAATTTTTTTTTTTTTGGTCAAAGAATTAGTTGAACAAGGAGAGAAGACATTATTAGACAAAAAATAGCAACATATTTTATTGGAAGATGCAAAATGAACTGATGAGCAGTAAATGGATTTAGAAAGCTAGAGAATATCGAAATCTAATCCCCGAAAAGAGAGATGCCCAAAAAAGTGGACATTCAGACCATTTAAACATTAAAACATCAATCAAGGAGGACCAATGATGAAGTAATGAGGATATAAAAACTTAATTGTTTTTTGGATTGGAAGAATTCATTACATGTCCAGTATAATTCAAGGCATATCATCACAAAATTTTACCACAGGGGCAATAAAGGAAAGATCTTAAAAGCTTTCAGGGACAACAATAGCAAATTAAATTGTCATCAGACTTCTTGGTAGCAATGCTTGGCCTCAGAAGACAAGGGAGAAATTCC
Organism: Pteropus vampyrus; assembly: GCF_000151845.1. Taxonomy (NCBI): domain Eukaryota; kingdom Metazoa; phylum Chordata; class Mammalia; order Chiroptera; family Pteropodidae; genus Pteropus; species Pteropus vampyrus. The sequence continues at coordinate 366 of NW_011915899.1, read as the reverse complement.
TTCAAAATTCCAACGGAAGATTGGAATCTTCAACTTAGAATTTTATACCCAACTCAAGGACCAATCAAGATACTCGTAAGGACTCAAAGTCTATCTTGCAGGCGCTCTACTTCAGAAAGCTCCTAGTCGAAGTGCTCTACCAAGACGAAAAGTGGAATGACTCGGGATTCGGGGAACAGGTGACCCTCCACAAGAATAAGGAAAAGGAATCCCCAGAATGACACTGAAGGACGGGCCTCAAGGAGACAGCTGAGAAAACAGCTGGAGACCGAGGAGCCAAGACAGGAGCGAGAGGACAGAGGCCACGTGAGAGAGGCTCTAACATCCTTCCGATGAAATGAAATAGAAAATAAAACGAGACAGTGA
>NW_011915898.1:0-2497 GCF_000151845.1 Pteropus vampyrus | reverse complement strand
AAAAAGACTCGAGGAGAAATGGAATCCACAAATAAGATAAACCCTCATTCAAAAAAGAACTATCACAGCATCTGCCCTCACTGAATCTCTCATGGCGATAAGAGTAGAAAATAGAAAAGTAGCGCATCTGCGTCGGATCTCCTAGCCTCTCCCCTTTCCAACTTTCCAATAAAACAGCCAAAGATTAGTGAAGCAGCCAACATATGAAAGGGTCCTAAGGCGTTCAGGATCTGCATAAAACGTCCGTGACACAGTTAGCGCCCCACTGGAACTTGACGTTCACCTAACCTCAGCCTGAGAGAAAGAGCCCAGGTGCCAGGAAGTCACCTGCAAAGGCTGAGGCAAACCTGTCCCCACCCCCAGCCTGTGCCCAACTGCCCCACCCTCAAAAGGTGCACTCACAACAAAGCCGGTGCCTAACGAATAAATGACGATTTGACTTTTGATGGACGGTGACGTGGACATGTGAAAACACTGCTGGGAAAATTCCAGGAAGCTGGACATCTTCAACCTCCCAGAAAGCTGCATCCGCACAGCCGCAGACCCGCCACACCGAGCAGGTGCGTCAAGGGTGAGCGCAAAGTCGTTAGCTTTTGAGCTCTCGTAGGAAACTCAGATGGACTGCGGGCGTCAAGACGGAAGTCCAGGAGTGGGAGTTCAGTCTCACCTGGCAAGTGTACAAACACTTCCCTTGGAGTTCCCGCCCCACCCCCTCGGGGTGCTCACCTGAGACCCAGCCATCTGGGAGGAGCATGGTCATGCTGCCAGCCCTCAGGTTGGGCAAGGACAAATGTATTATCTCTAGAAACAGGTCACTGAGGGCAGTGTCTAGAGACAAATTCTGAGGGCTATATGACAGGGTGGCTGCCTCATTCCAATTCTACGAAAAAGAGAGTCTGTGAGATTTGTGAATATTCACGGCATCTACCTAAGCCCAGGTGAACCCACATCTGCTGGTCCTTGGAGCCTGAGTCAAAGGGCACACGGAGAAGCACAAGTCAGGCCAGATAACCGGGCAAGGCAAGAGAGCCCCACTGCTCTCCTAAATAGTGTTTGTGTTTTTTTAGTGTATACCGACCATTTCTTTCTAAATATCTAAATGTTTTCTTTCTTTTTCATTGTTATTTCTCTGCTGATTGAACTCAGCTCAACTGTCCTTCAAAATGAGTGAAGGACACACCTAAGAACACAATGAGATTTTATAGAAACCTTTAAGGAACTAGAGGAGACCAGGAGACAATGTGAGAAGAGAGAAAAAAATCCCCCGCTCCCAGAATCGTCCCTGTGAGCCATTCCTCTCTATGACCCCACTCGGTATTATTTTTTTATTATTTTTTTCTATTTCCTTTTATTATTTTTTCTGGAATCTCATGGTTTATATTTTGCCAATATATATAGCTTTTATTTTGTTATTAAATGGCCAAAAAGTTGGAAGCAAGTCTACAGCATTCATTTCGGTTTTTGGCAAAATAGCCTGAGTCAACAAACAAAACCCTAGGATGTACTGGCAATTAGAATGCACCCCAAAGGATCCATGCTGTGAAATGAAAGAGTTTCAGGCTGCCCTTAATAAAAGAACAGAAAGCTAAAGATAATTCATCCTTCTTAGCAGACACTTAATGAAAGCCACTCTGATTAAATCTATACTGGATTTATTAACACATTTGTACTCTACAATCTGGCTGAGATTTTCAGGGCACTTTTTTATTCTAAAATAATATAGCTCCTGGATCAAGGTGCTGTAAATCTAAAAATGTCCATTAAGAAAAACCTTAAAAACAACAAAAGAGTTTGCATGTATTCTCTCTTTTCTATGGTAAGTCAAAGCAAGGTAAAAATCAGGCAAAGTAACCTGAAAATGTAAGCTATTTTACAAACGATGTTCAAACCTTTCATTTACAGGGTGTGTATAAGAAAAAAATCTAGATATAGTCACGCAAATACTACTTTTTTTTTTTGTCAGTGGCCCTAAGAACATACTTGCTTAGGCAATAACTAAGATGTTGACTGCCTCTGGAAAAACAACATATTTCTTAGCAACAAAGAATCTGATGTTGAAAAGACTAAATGAAGACTACATGGCAAGCTAAGACCAAAGCCTTAAAGAAAAAAATGATACTAGCTTTAAAGACGATAAAACTGTAAACTCCAAGTAACAATTTCAATTAAAAAGCTTTGGGCTAAAATCATCTTTTGTATAAAACAAAGAAAATGTTTTGAAATATCTGTTTAAAGGATTTTCATTTTAGGTACAAATTTATAGAGATGTAATCCTACTTTACATTTATCATTATTTAGACACCTTTATCATTATTTAAGGTCCCATTTCCATAATTTGTTATACTTTTTGTTATAGTAGGTTCTGGAATCTCTCCATAATGTCTCTGTCTTAACGATGCCTCTGTAACTAGTATTTAACATTCCAGATTGTATTTCGCCACATGTGAAAGAGGAAAGAAAGCATTTTCATAAATTCAGTCAAGTAAGCTACCTGTGA
>NW_011915897.1:0-2058 GCF_000151845.1 Pteropus vampyrus | reverse complement strand
GGAAGGTTTTTAAATTGGTTCAATTGCTCAGAAAAAACAGGTTGGCATTATCCATTACTAAGATGACAATACATACAACAAGTGACCCTGAAATCCACCCCAGGAAGTACCCTGGAGAAACTGATACAAATGGGGAGATATATATACACTCTCTTCATTCTCTCTCTACATCACACACACACACACACACACACACCCTTATACATGCATGTTCACAGAAGTATTGCTCAATAGCCAAAGATGAGAATCAATCCACTTATCCATCAAAGACTGTGGTGTGGTCATATAATACACTACTATATGGCAATGAAAATGAACAAGGAATCTGTATGCAAGAACCTGGATGAATTTTACAAACGATGGCGAGCAAAGCTGGCAAAAGAATACATGCAGTATGATTCAATTTCTGTCAAGTTCAAAATAGACAAAAGTAAACTATATTGATTAGGGATGTCTTCACTGGTGGAAAACATAAAGAAAAGTAAGAGTCAGGCTACTGTTAGCTTGGAAGAGTTTTAACTGGAAAGAGGTACACAGAGAGCATCTTAGATGCAGGCAATACTGTTCTTGACATGGCTAGTAATCATAAAGGTGTTCACTTCATAATAACTCACTAGGCTATGCATGTATGTTTATAAATTTTCTGTAGGTATATTTCATAATTTTAAAATAAAATTTAAAAAATTATGTCACTCTTGTGTACTCTTATACTTTGAGCTTACAATGTGTTAATTTCTCCTAATCATTTATTCTTCATCTCTTCCAGTGGTTACGAATGGAGAATTTTTTTTTTAAATCAGGCGATTTTGTTGTATAAGTACAGATGCCCATACCTCACTACAGTTTAACAGAACCAAAATCACTGGAAGGTGATACCAGAATATGTGGGTAGGTTTTTTAAAATTTCACAAGTAATTCCAAAAACAATCTCTCATTACAAACCACTGGCTAGACTGGAAGCTTCTTGAAAAAAACTAACTGTACCTTCATTTTACCCACGCCTAGCATAGTACCCTGATACATAACAGGCATTAAAAATATATCTAAGTTTTAACAAAAATGCATATTTCTAAAACAAGCTTACACATCTCCTGGTTCAGATTTGCATTACTTCTAGGTAAAATACTTGCACAATGTAGCTATTTACAAAGAATGAAGGTCAGGCTCCTGAGAGGTGTCATGCATGGTCTGAGTCACAGGTCATGCCAGTTCATCAAAAGGCAATGAAAAGCATACAACAAAATAAGGATATGAGGGCCGCCTACCTAGTACCTACCAACAGTTGTTATTCTTCACTTCTGGCCATCAAAGCGTCAAGAGTCCAAGGCACTTTTTTAGTCCAATAAATGTAACATGTCTTTCAATTAATGGAACGTGTGTGCGTGTGTGTATGAGTGTATATATAGCTAACATATATATAAATACACATATATTTTAATATATTTTTATTCGATATTGTTTTTAAATCATATATATGTTTCAATAGCTAAACCACAGTAATCCTTCACATTTGAAAGGTCATCTTACCGCTAGAAATTACAAATAGCTACATGCAAATTTATTCAGTTGGAAATTCAACAACAGTATGTTTTAGCCTATTTTTCTATCAGTTACTATAAAGTCTCTTACTCACCTTTGTAAAAACATATACAATTGCCTAATACCACTAATAGTTTGAAATTATAAACTATTTCCCATTCACGGCAGAGAATCAGTTACACAAAATTTGGACATTGAGACTACCTAATTCTTGGAATGGAAGTACTGAATTTTATAATGAAAATGAAAACTTGTTTACAGGTCAATAGTATATAGGCTTTTCAAAGTTAGAAAAAACCCCGCCTCCCAATTTAAACATGGTAGCATAGAAAAGACAAAGAGGAAAGAAAATAAAGCATGGCTGATACAAGTTCTAACATCAGTAAAAATCTTAGGAACCTAAATTCTTTCCTAACTTCCAAAAGTAAGAAAAAAAAAATTTACTTCTACAGTAATGTAACCAGGGAAATAAAGTTGAATATGTTGCTCCTACAAGATGGTTTGATGTCCTTCACCAAG
>NW_011915896.1:0-2153 GCF_000151845.1 Pteropus vampyrus | reverse complement strand
GAGTGAGCCTTCCCAGGATAATACCGGGATAATCTCCCTTATTTTAAGTTCCATAACTTTAATTATATCTGGAGAGTCCCTTTTGTCTCATCACATGACATATTCAGGGTTTCCAGGGATTAGGGTGTGGACATCTTTGGTGTGGGAGGAGGCATTCTGCCTACCACACTGCCAAAACCATCATGTTTTCTTCACATAATACGTAGTTGCCCCTGGTTGATGGGTCCTAGAGGCTAAGAAATCTAAACGGGTTGTTCCCCTTTTGGAACTGTCTCACCGTCTGACTCTGTCATTGGCTCTCCTTTCTTCTGTAAGTGTATGTGCCGCTGGCTGCTCTTGTTGTCACTTCTAATTGCTTATGCTTCTGATCTTCACAAATACTTCTGCCAACTCTGCTGCCTGCCATTTTCTCATTTTATCCTTTTTCTGTGCCTACTTTGTTATTCTTTATTCCTCAGAAGTTTGTTTCTTATAGCTAGTGCCAATCACTGTGAACATTCTCTTCTGGTTAATGGACCAACTGTGGTTCTTTCTGACTATTTTTTTTTTTTCTCACTTTTTAAGAGTTAGAGCTTACCTTCTCTTGCCCACTCATCACTTAACCAACTGACTTTTGATGTTTAGTGCTGATTTGAATATTTAATGTTGCTGAGAGGGAGGTAACTGAAGCATCATTATACTTTAGCTCTAGTTAAGACTGAATTTTTCTTCCCACTATAGACATTATCTCTACCTTTAGTTTTCAGATGTAATATACAAATAACAGATTTGTGCATATCTAAGGGTAAGTTGTATAGTGTGCTACTTGTGTTTGTATGATGGCTTTGTATATTACAAATGGCCAATGTCAAGAGAAAGAAATTTTTTAAAGTTCGAAAATTCAGAACCATTGTCTCTTCAAATACTGTTTCTGTCCCCAAGTCATCATTTTTAATGGAAGACTAGTACACCATTATATGAATCTGCTATTGCTTATTTCATAAATCTTTCATTGATGGACATTGAGGTTCTTAACATTTTATCACATGTATAAACAATGCTGTGATGAACATCTGTGCACAAATCCATTATTTCATTTGGATACATTTCTGGAAGTGCAGTCACTGGGTTAAAGTGTATGTACATTTTTGATGTTTTTGATATATATTGTCAAATTGCTTTCTAGAAAATTTGTACATTCTCTTAAATTATGACAGTGTGTCTTTTTCTGTTTTTTTTTTCTGTCACTTTTACATTTTAAGATGCCATGAATCGTACTCAATATATCATAAATCTCAAACCATATTTACATTCATGTTATTGTTTTAAAGGTTCTCATCCTCAAGAATTGAAGACTGATATTTTTCCCTTGAAAAACAACTTTTATATTTCATCATTTAATTCATAGAAAATTTATAGAGAAACTACAAAGGAATAGAACTTAGATTTCAGTCATTGATTGCATATTTCTTTATATAAAAATTTATTAATAAAAGAATTTTAGATGTCCTTAATTTGAAGCTGAGAACACTTTCGTTCTAGCAACACGACAATATTTAAAAAGAAAGTTCATTCAGAGCAGTCTCATGGTTATTCACTACAGACTCACAGTCCTCAAATTTTAATTATTGCTGTATACATTTTATTTGCATAGGGTTAGGAAAAATGGTTGTTTTCTAATATTAAATGTGTTTATTATACATTTGTTTTTTTTCTGTAAAGGGAAAAAGCCTCCATCATACCCAGAATGATCATTTCCAGAATGATGGAATTGGTAAGTGGAAAAATTAGCCCTATGAAATACTTGCTTTTATGATATAAGAGTTCTAAATTTCATCATTAGAAAGGAGAGGGTGGGGAGAGGGACACACAAATGCACAAACACACTCAGGGACACTTTGGAACTCACTCAAGTCTTCATATGTCATTTCTGAAAGTGGTGATTTTGTAGGCACCAAGGTATATATCGAGAAACTTTGAGGAAAAGCATTTAAGCCTTTAATGCAACGTAAGTTTATGGAACGTATTTATATCCCAACAAATGTTACGTCATACAAATTTCAAGGTAAAGTTAATATTTTTAAATGTTGCAGTGTTATGCTTTTAAAATAATAATTGTTTATCCTTCATTTCCTGTGCGGCTTTGTTACAATTGCAAGTTAAAACTTTATTCC
>NW_011915895.1:0-3058 GCF_000151845.1 Pteropus vampyrus | reverse complement strand
AATTGCTATGTACCTAAGGGAAGGGGGTGCACATTTCCCCGATTTATGAAATGTCCTTTTTCTTTGTATAGTATGAACCCAGAGGACCTGGTCGGCCCTTGTACCAAAGAAGAATCTCATCCAGCTCAGTCCAGCCTTGTTCTGAAGAAGTGAGCTCTCCTCAAGACAGTCTTGCTCAGTGTAAAGAGCGCCAGGACCATAGCAACCAATCTTCTTTCAACTTTTCATCCCCGGAGTCCTGGGTAAACACCACCTCATCCACCCCCTATCAGAACATTCCGTGCAATGGATCTAGCAGGACAGCTCAGCCCAGAGAGTTGATAGGTAAGACAGGTGACGGGTCGCTAAAACTGTAACCTTGACCATTCAGCTCCTGGATACTTACGGAGTTTTTCTTCTCCCACCCACCCCCATTTGCATTATTATCTTTGAATAGTTATTAATGGTCATAGCTTGTAGATGTGCTTTAGGTATGCATATTAATTAGGATTATACTGACTCTGTATTTATAGTCTGGAATGTAAGTAGATCTATCCATATTTGGGAACTGATCATTTTGACTTGTGAACAAATGTATTTCTAAATACTAGATAGAATCACCTTTGCTTGGGAAAAGTTCGTTTTCTGGTGTTTTGGTTTTTCTTCTTCAGACCTGGAGATGGTGGGAGTTGGTTAGGTCAATATCAGTTTTCAAAGATTTATTGTCAATAATGCTGTTGACAATTTGCTATACAATAGAGTTTGACCATGAGAGAAACCAGTGAAGTATAACATTTTGTGATTTAGAAATTCTGTTTGTTCCTTATATTCTAATGAACTGCGAAATCCAAGGCTAAAATGAAAAAAGAAAGGCATAGAAAGGCATTGGAATGGACAAGGCTCTGAACTCGTATTGTATGGTGGGAGGTCTAAAGTCTTCCTCTTTAGCCTTGAACATGAATGCACTTTTATCTTTATTTCCTCTCTTCTTAATGTATGCATTTCGAATGTAAAGAAATGAATGATACTATTTGAGTTCTCTAATCTGTAGCCTTCTGTCTGTCAGCTGTAGGTGTTCATCTTTATAAACAAGTCCATGATGTTTGATAAATTAACGCCCTGGTAGCACCTTTGTATCTGAAATTAATTTCGTTCATCTTTAGAATCTGAATCCATTGTTTCTGTAACTGACCCATTTTTTGAATATGTGCCATAGAAACATATTTTTAGAACAATAGACATGGTAGAGCAAAAAGCACTGAAAAGATTTTGGTTGTCTTTCCTGGCAAGAGACATTGTCATTTTAATCTTTAAACATTCATTAGTACCTCCTATGTATAAGCTGCTGTATTTTGCCCCAGTTGCTTTGTCATTTTAAAAGTCTAACATAAATACACTGACATTATCATATATGAATTTTCCGAGAAACATCTAAGTTACAAATCAGTGATGAAAATTTCTTATTTTTTGTTTTGTTTATTATAATTTATTTTAAAGACAACATCATTTCTCTTTCCACCTAAATTTTAGGATAGCTTTTGGCCAAAATCAATAAAAATCTAACCTGAAGTGATAAGATAGGAAGTTCCTTAACAAATGCCTGACTGTCATGTCCAATATTCAGTCTCAGTTTAGTGGCAAGGCTTATGGAGTCGTAGTTAGGTATGTGGCCTCAGTCCAGAACCACAAAAACATAAAATTATTTTCTTCATTGCTGGAGACAAATTGCAGTCGTTTTCTTTAGTTGAAAGTAACAGATGAATATTAAAAAAATAATTCGAAGTCACTAATATCCTGAAGCACAACTTCTTGTCTGTGTGTATGTGTGTGTATTTTTAAAGGAATGTAGCAATTGCCAATGGTAAATCAGAAGGAAAATAGTTTCTCTACAAGTGTAAGCCTAAGAGCACAGACCATGTCTTTGACCTTTTTGAACTCTGGATTTAACATTCTGGCACGGATCACAGTTGAGGCTCTTATCAATGCCTGCTGAGTAAGGAGATAATGAAAATAGATCTTGTGCAGTTGAGGGGGTGATCCAGGCACATGCAGAGCCTTTATGCATGGTGGATCCACGTTGCAGGTGGGGTTCCCCTCTCTAACAGGTGTATTTGGGTTCTATTCACATATCTTGGTGACAAAGCATACTTTATCAGACATTTTCTTAAAATACATGGACAATTTTAGATTGGATGGAAATACGTATTTTGGAAAAGTATCATCGGTTGTAAGATTAGCAAAATTCATAGTTTCTCTTATCTGGAGTATATATGATAAATGAATAGAAGTCTTAAAATCAAATTTAGGCAGGAACATAGGCATTAGGTTAAACTGCCTCTAAAGTATTATTTTCTAAGTATTATTTGAATGAAAACATTTTAAATTCTGATGATATTGTCATGAAAATGAGAATGTGGTTAATAATAAATCTTAGTAAAGCAAATAAAATTAGGAAGGTCTCGAACAGCCAATAAAATGGTTATGTATGATGTTAGGCAGTACTGGTCACTTTTATATTGAAATATTTCTTAAAAGCAATTGTTTCAGTCACAAAATCAGTAACATTTAGGCGGAAAAGAGATGAATGTTCTAGAAGGATGAAATTTTAGAATAGTACTATGAAACTAGCATATTGAATCAATGAAATACTAAAACTAAAAAATGAAATGTTTTCACCTTAACCTTCCAATCCACACACAGGTAATAAACATAGGGGAAATGTCTATAAACATCGGTAATCAAAGATATACAAATTAAAAGATTATTTATAAAATAGGCTAAGATTAAAAGAGAAATAATAACACCAGTGTTGCGATATGGGTAAACATCATTGGATGAGTATAAATTTGCAGCATCTTCCTGCAGAGAAGTTTGCCCATAGGTGTGAAAAGCTTTCATTGTGTATTGTGATTATACCAATGACCCAGCCATTACACGTCTAGAGATCTATTCTAAGGAAATATTCATGAATATTTAGAAATATTTATCTCTGATAACATTTATCATGGTGAATAAAAGTGAAAAATTGGCTGTAATCCAAATTTCCAAAAATGAGAGATTACTTAAATAAGTAATGAAA
>NW_011915894.1:0-1271 GCF_000151845.1 Pteropus vampyrus | reverse complement strand
TCAATCCTCCTGCATATTTTTAAATAAAATGCTCAATCTTTACATGAAGTCGCGCAATTTCACTTAAAGAACATAAAAGGATCTCTTTGGTAATCACGCACAATAGTTTGTTTGCAACTGGTAATTTGCTTAAATATTTATTTTTACATCTAGATTATTATAGTTTGCACATGCAATATATATTAAGCTTATTCTGAGATAAGCAAATGTGAATACCTTATCCTTATTAACCATATTCAAGTGTAAGATAGGAAAAGTGGATAGTCAACAGAGGAGGAAAAAAAAATTATGCTTCAGAAAATAGACCTTAAGTTTAAAAGCTTAGTCTTGAGTGACAGCTCTCAAGACAGTCACCAAGGGCTTGCACAGTGACTAGGGAATATTACTTGTTTCTCATGGGCTGAAAAGAAGCTTGCTATGTTTGTTGCAATACAAAAGAGAATCCTGAAGAATATTCTTGGGTCCCTATCAAGACTGAATTAATGGGTAAAGACTCATGAAAGTGAAAAATATGTTTATAATTATCTGAGTCTAGAATCTTACTCCATTTCACAAAAACACACAGTATTTATGAAAGATTTTTAATACACAATGAATTTTTCAAGAACACAATTATGTAAAACAAAGTATTTGTTTTGTTCAGGTCCTTGTCAAAGTGATTCATCCTATCAAAAACTTGCACCCACAATCTCAACACCACTATTGTCTTTGAGTCACTAATACAACAAATTTTTTAGCCCGCATTTGTAGCAGTGGTCTTCATAGTGATGCACAAGTGATGTACAAGAATCTAAATACTTCGTTATTCCTGGTATGATTGTGACCAAGCACTTCCATATTGAAATTCCTATTTTTGAAAATATATTTGTTAAATTCTATGTAAAAAGTAAATTATTGTCATATAATTTATATTACAAGAAGATTACAGTAGAATATCACATCAACTTTTTGGTGATACTAAAGGACTGTTATAAAATAGATGAGGCAGCCTAGGGTTTGAAGGAATAGAGCACTAGCAAGAATAGAGAGCTTCACAGTAGTCTTCAAAAATATAAAGGCAGGACATGGACAATGGACTAGTGGTTACCAGAGGGTAGAGGGTGGGGGAGGAGATGGGAAGGAGATGGGAAGTAGATGGGGTTAAGGGGGTCAAATATAGGAGGGTAAGGGAAGAGTGAAGTGGATAAAAGGGATCAAATATATGTAGCTGAAGGAAAAATAGAGACTTTGGGTGGTAAACACACAATAGAATATATAGATGTCAAATTATG
>NW_011915893.1:0-1784 GCF_000151845.1 Pteropus vampyrus | reverse complement strand
AAGGGATCATGCACAAGAAGACATAACACTATTAATATCTATGTTCCCAATCAGGGAGCCCCGAAATATATAAAGCAATTACTAACAGAACTAAAGGGAGAATCAGACCGAAACACTATCACAGTAGGGGACCTACTGTCAGATATGGACAGATCATCCAAACAGAAAATCAATAAGGAAATAACATCCTTAAATGACACATTAAACTAACTGGACATAATTGACATATATAGAGCCGTCCATCTCAAAACAGCTGCTTATATATTCTTCTCTAATGCACATGGAACATTCTCATGGACTGACCACATACTGGGACACAGAGGTAACCTCAGCAAATATAAGAGGTTTGAAATCATACCAACCATAGTCTCTGATCATGATGCTTTGAAACTAGAGATCAACTGTAAAAAGAAAGAAGAAAGAACCACAAATACATGAAGATTAAACAACATACTACTGAAGAATAACTGGGTCAGAGAAGAAATAAAAAGAGAGATCGAGAAATACATAGAAATGAATGATAATGATAGTACAACATATCAACACTTCTGGGACACGGCAAAAGCGGTCATAAGAGGAAAGTTCATATCATTACAGGACTACCTCCAAAAACAAGAATGAGCCCAAATAAACAACTTCATCTTAAAAACTAGAAAAGGAAGAACAAATGAAGCCTAAAGTCAACAGAAGGAAAGAAAGAATCAAAATTAAAGCAGAAATGAATGAAATTGAAAAAAAATAGAAAAAATAAATACAACAAAGAGCTGATTCTTTAAAAAGTTTAATAAAATTGACAAACCCCTGGCTAGACTCACCAAAAAAAAAAAAAAAAAAAAAAGAGAAAGGACACAAATAAACAAAATCAGGGATGAAAGGGGAAATCATGACAGATACAGCAGAAATACAAAGGATCATACAAGAATACTATGAAAAAGTATATAACATCAAATTTAATAACCTAGAAGAAATGGACCAGTACTTAGAAAAATAGAACCTTCCTAGACTGAATCAAGAAGAACTGGAAAATCTAAATAGACCGATCAGCAGTATGGAAATTGAAACAATCATCAAAAACCTACCAAAAAGTAAAAGTCCAGGACCAGATGGCTTCATCAGTGAATACTACCAAACATTCAAAGAAGATTTAATACACGTTCTCCTCAAACTCTTACAAAAAATCGAAGAGAAGGCAATACTTCCCAACTCATTTGATGAGGTCAATATTACCTTGATACCAAAACCTGGTAAAGAGAACACAAAAAAAGAAAACTACAGACCAATATCTCTCATGAACACAAATGCAAAAATCCTAAATAAGATACTAGTGAACCAAATACAGCAACATATTAAAAAGATTATACACCACGATCAAGTGGGATTCATATCTGAGGCACGGGGATGGTTCAACATACACAAATCGATTAATGTGATACGCCACATAAACAAATTAAAAAGAATCATATGATCATATCGATAGATGCAGAAAAAGTCTTCGACAAGATACAGCACCCATTTATAATCAAAACACTTAACAAAATAGATATAGAAGGAAAATACCTTAATATAATAAAGGCCATATATGACAAGCCCTTAGCCAACATTATATTTAATGGTGAAGAACTAAAAACCTTCCCTCTAAGATCAGGAACAAGGCAAGGCTGTCCACTATTGCCACCATTATTCGATATAACATTGGAGGTCCTAACGAGTGCTATCAGGCAAGAGAAAGATATAGAAGGCATCCAAATAGGAAACAAAGTCAAACTGTCACTATTTGCGGATGA
>NW_011915892.1:0-3636 GCF_000151845.1 Pteropus vampyrus | reverse complement strand
AGTATTTCTAGAAGTTTTTACAGAATATGAATCATTTGAAGAACTGGCGAGTAAGCCAATTTGCCTTCTCGAAATAGCATGGGTGTCTGCTTTCTATGACCTGTGCATGCATGGCACATCACCCTGTAATGTCTAGTACTGTGCAGGTAGTCTTCTTTGCATTCTGCAAGAAGGCCTCATTTTAATAAAAGAGAGTTGATTAAAGGGTAATTTGAACTTATTTGCACAGGACTGGTACATCTACTCGCTGTGTATTGTATACAGCTACAACCTGCAGCAGGTCCTAGGTTGAAAAGAGGCTTGAGTAACTATGCAGACCACAGCTAGCATCGGAGCACCCAGCCTCTAGGCCTGGCTCTACTACATGTCCAGCCACTAACTGTAGTAAATATGTTCATCTTTGTGATATTCAGTTTTGCCATCTGGAATATGATAGTAAGACTAAAACAGTGGTTTTCGATCTGCGCTCTGCAGATTTCTAAAGGATTCAGAGGGGCAGTCTGAAGGTCCCCACATTGTGAGGGGAGATGGTGCTCTAATCTGATTTTTATATTGGAGTTCGCTCAAAGATTTTTGAAGTTTAACTAGTACAAACTGGTAAAAAATAACTGGATTAAATAGTCCCAAAGATTTCTTTTGTCCTCTTAGTCCATAAAACATATTTTATTTCTCACTATAGTCATTGTGTAATATTAAAAAGCTTCAACCTGGATTTGATTTACTGTATCTGTTTAGAGGCAGAGTGTTCTATTTTTTTTCAGTGAAAGCTTCCTAGTTAATTCTTCCAAAGCAGCCCTCTGTGACTTATTACATAATGGATATTCATCAGAGTGGAATACATTTGGCTTTGTCCATTCATTAAAATTTAACTTTAAATAAAGGGGTATCTTTCTCCGTATGTTCTATACTTATTCTCATAGAAAACATAACATATGTCACTTCAATTCACCACTCTTCTTAGTTTTCAAAACCTGATCACTAACACACCCTTTCTTGGCTTTTTTCCTCTCCCTACTCCCTCATTTATGCTTCCTGGGATCATGTCCCAAATAAATGAGATGCATCCAGATCCTGTCACAGAATCTGTTTGAAGGGAACCTAACTTGAGAAACTCTTTCTACTAAATTACCATACTTCCAAATGGCACTTTATATTTGTGTAACGGGCCATTTTCTTATGCAATTATTATTGTAAGTAGAATCAGGGGATATCCCTTTGTCTTAATTTTGTAAAAATGCCGGAGGAACCTATAGCTGGAAACACATCAGCAATTATTAAATACAATTTATGATCTGTATGAAAAAACAGAGAAAGAGAAAAAAGTGGGATTTACATGTACTCAAGAGCAAATACTAATTATTAATTGAATAAGAATCTTTCCTGGAAGAATTCTGTCCATGCTCCTGCATCTGTTTTAACTGTAGATATCCAGTTTTTATAGAGGGGCAAATACATATAAAGTATAGAGATACTGCTTAGTTTCCAAAAAAATTATCACTTAAATTAATTTCCTTTACTCTTTGGTTCTTAGTGCTATCTACAATTTTAAGTGGTCTTTCTCCAAAGTCATTATTAAATAGTTGGAAACACAAACTAATTCACATGAAAAAGTCGACGTAAGTACACATTACTGTAAACCAAGTCGAAAGCACGTGACAACAGTGAACTATTGATCAAAACTGCTTTGAGAAATAACATTGTTTTATTCATCGACTGCTCTTTTGCTGTTTTCTTCTTCCTGTTATTTTTCGGTGTCTTGAATGACAGCCTTTCTAATTTTCTTGATAAGTCCGACCTCTCTCTTTAAGATACACATGAAGACAAGCATACTTCAGGGTGAGTTTTCAAATCACCTCTGGGAGCGGAGGTAACTCCTGAGGCTTATTAGACAGCTGAAAACCTTCAGGCTCTATCTCTCCAGTGGGGAGGCAGCTAACATTGCTTTTCACTTCTTTTAGCCTGAGTTAGACTCCTTGAATTCTGCTCCAGGCATGAAACATTTGGGGATCATGCCAACATTTGGGTAGAATTTATTTTCAGAATTCGAGGATACCCTTCTACAGCTTTCTCTGTTCCTAGATTTTTATTTTTACCTTCCAGCTCCTGAGTTCCCCCTTAAAATATTCATTCTGAATTTTTGAAGACTGCGTGAGTTTATATTTTATTTGAGTCTGCCCTCAGACAGAAAGCCATACAAATTGGAAAAGAAGTCCTTCCTTGTTCTTCCTTTTAGTATCAATGCTTCTCAAGTTTCTAACTGTTTTTATTCATTGTCCTATGCATTTAAGTAATTGATATTTTAAACATTTTTCTAGCTTTTGTAGTTATCATTGCGAGACTTGGTTTGTTACGAGCCGCGTCTCTATTACTAGTGGTAGAATATCACTTCCGCTTTGTTTTTCTTAGCCCATAACAAAATCTTTTTTTACTAGCCGATTTGGATTTGATACTATTAAAACTTTGTTAACTCCATAGGGCAAATGTTAATAGAACTTTCTCGTAGGTCTTAGCCCTTCCCTGCTTTCCTTCTATCCAATTCACTTAACTAGGAATAATCCACTGGGCATTTTCGTCATCAGTTGCATGTTTACTCTTTCAGGTGACAGCTCTTTCCAGGGCCTTCCATCACCGAATGTTTAAAACATACATTTTTTTTCTAACTCTACTAACTCTTATAAGGATTTATATCAGTAATAAATCTTTTTCAATAGCTTTCTTTGATATTATGTGGACTCTGGTCTGCCGTTTTTCTAGTTATTTTTAAGATTGCAATTACCACTTTATTTAATGATTCAATTATTTCATTCATTAACGAACTTATTTTATCCAATACCTCTTCAATCCTCCACCTCCCTCCGCCCCTACACACACACATTTTTTTTTCCCCCAGAAAAGTTTAGGTGAAACTTTTATTCAATATTTTTCTAAATTTTCAGAAGTAATTAAAACCCTAATCTATCCAAGTATCTCTATTGATCTCCCAACAAAGATAACTCTTTTATATCCAATGATCCTTGTATCTGCTTCAAAAATCCTTCAGTATATTGAAGATAACAATTCATTTTCATCAGAGTTTTTAGGGTTTTTTTTTCTAATTTAAGAATACTTACAAAGTATATAAGCTACAAAATGCCAACTCGGTAGCTTACACCCTGTAAGATGGTCATCATAAGATAACGACATTTACAAAATGAATTAATGACTTTGTAGTTTATGAAAACAAATCAAAGGTAATAATTCTGTTCTCTAACTCAGAAAACTGATTATTATATAAATTCTTATGCTTTCTAAAACATTTCTTTTACTTTGTCAGATATCACGGTAAAAACAGCACAAACACAAAAACGAAAGTTACAAATTTTAATGACTGCCACAAAGGACACTAGGGGGCAGAATAAAGCGGGATGGGGGCACTTCGGGCAGGAGAGACAGAGACCTACTGAGCTTAGATAAGGGATTATATGTGATAAAAATTTATCCATGCAGGGAAGGATCAGTGAGTGAGGAGTGGAGAAAGGGTTAATGGAAGTTCAAGTCTTGAAAATCACTTGTGGCTCAGCATTTTATAAGAAATTTTTCAAATGTACATAGAGATTTCAGGGAGGGAAGGAAGAAAAAAGAGGAAGAAAGAAGGAA
>NW_011915891.1:0-1448 GCF_000151845.1 Pteropus vampyrus | reverse complement strand
TCAATACAGTGCTGCTTTAGGTCTAGCCCAAAGGTTGTTCTGCCCAGTTTTAATCATTTGAAAGGTTTGAGGCTAAGAAGTGCAAGGCAGTTCCTCTTGGATGGCAGCTCCAACTCCATTTTAAAGCGGCTTTGTTTATATTATTTTCATACAAGTGGTAAATACACCTTTGAACGTATGATCGACTTCATAACAAAATCATTTTTTTTTTAAAGACACCATTTTTGTCATGGACAAACCTGTGGCTTAGTGGGGTGTGAAGAACAAGTAACTATAGGTTATGTGATAGGTGCAGGAGCCGGGGAGTGCAAACAGTGTGGGCCTGAGCCCCGTCTCCGGAGAGGGTGGGGGTGGAGATGCTGAGGAAAGGAAGAGGAGCTGTAGACCAGGTCAAAGGGAGAGAGAAAGGGTATTCCTGGGGGAGCAGGAGGGGAAGAGCCAGAGGCACCCAAGAAGAAATCTCGTCCTTAGATCGTAGGTCCCGACTTCTAGACCCCATCCTGTCCAAGCTCTGAGCTTCTGCCTTCATGATTTTTCTGTATCAACACAACAGCCCAGGTATAGACTAGAAACCCAGATGAGCTTTTCCAAGGCAATGAGGCTATACAAGCTTAAAGTCGGGAAATGTGCAAATGCAATGTTACTTTATGGGCCCAAACCTGGGTTTAAAAAATCTGCATTATATAAGTCAACCCATCTTTGAGGTCATCTTATAATTACATTTCAGTAGTTTTCTGTATATAAAGTTATGTTATTTGTTTATCATTTAACACTATTAGGAGTTGTGAATGTGAGTAATAGTAAAGATCTGTAAAACAGTGTGACTTTAACTCTCTTCCCTTGTGAATTTGCATGTTGATAGAATGTTTTATTGTAAAGTCACTTAGTTATGGGTAAAGTGAAAGACAGACTGCTCAAGAAATATTCAGTTACGAACAAGCATTGGCCCAAAGGAAGTGAAGGAGAAAGAAGGCAGCTTACAAATTGCAGCTCATTATTTGCTTATACAGATGAACTCTTCTGTTTAACCCTCATGATTTGAAACAGCTACTAGCCTGCCCTCCATGAAGTGGCCCACTCATTTCCAAGCCCTTCCCTTCTGCAGATATACAATTCTATTTGGCTCTACTCACTAATCACTTCTTGATACCCTCTTTTCTGGTGTTTTTAGTGCTTTCCAATTTTTTATGTCATGTACGCCCAAAAAGAATGATAATATTGGTACAACACAATGGAATAAACTGGAGGAGATTTGAAAGCACTTATATGTGGGGGAATTAGTGGACATTTTACATCTTTTTATAATATAAAATTATAAGAAAAATAAATAAATAAACTTTTAAAATTAGGAAAAATACTAAATATGAAATTTGCATGAAACTTTCAAATAAAATATTTTTCAAGTTTTTGGTTGAGAAATCTGAACTTCCTTCCATGAATATCATTGA
>NW_011915890.1:0-3211 GCF_000151845.1 Pteropus vampyrus | reverse complement strand
TGAAAAATGTAGGTACAAGAGGAACGGGTACAGTGGTTTCGTGATGCTGGTAGCACTCTGTGTCTTTTTCTGGAAGGTGGTGGCATGTGTGCATACATTTTATAGAAATTCAGTGACATATGAAGGATAGTCACAGAAATCTTATGAAAGTGTCACTTTTAATATCATAAATACTCAACAAGAAAATTTTTAGGCAAAATGTATTCTGTAATCACTGAACATCATATTTTCAAAAAATGTATAAAGTGTTAAATATAAACATTTAACCATTAGGGAAATGATTATCATATATAATCTAATTGTACACTCCAAATGGGGAGAAATGACTGAAAAGACACACATCAAACTTAAATGTATTATCTACAACTATTATGTGTTATTTTTAAATTAGTGGACTATTTTAATGGAATATAAATCAATCAAGTTTAATTAAATTCCTTTTTTGAGAAGCTAAACTGAAATTTCTAAACTGGTTTATATATAGGGTGATTTGTTGTTGCTGTTTTGTAAGAATTGAATACACATAAATCTTTTTCTTTTATTGGCTCGCTTTTTTTTAGGAAAGTGGTAAAAGTGTATATATATTAAAGCTCTGTTTTCTAAGAGTTTCAGAGTTCTGCTTCATTGAATTGAGGTCTTTAGAATTTTTATTCATGTATTTATTGATTTGGTCATGGGTTTTTGTTTTGTTTTGTTTTGTCCGCTGTGGATTTATTAGGAAACTGCTCTATGATTGGGTTTACATAATATAAAAAGGTTTCTATTTTCCGGAAAATGAATCAGACAGTTGGTGGCTGATAATTACCTTCCCTCTGTGAATCCTCACACCTATCAAATTAAACTAAATTCAGAAGTTGATTGGGCATGGCTATCAACGACTTAAATTATTATAGTTACACAATTTTGTCATCGATAACTTTAAAGGCTTGTTTGCTCAAAATTCTTGTCAACATTGCATTTATGTTTCTTTTCTAATTTCAAATCAAATCAATTTGTTTCTGTAGGGCATGAACTGTAGTTACTTTATTTTTAGCAATAGTGTATTTGCCCACAGAGGAGGTCTCTAATTTATAGATTTTTTTTTATGTTCACTCAGACATTCTAATTCTAACCAAAGTCTTTGGGTATCTTTTTTTTTTTTATTATCATGATTATCAAGTTATTATTGAATAATATAATCACTGACATATACTATAATAGTGTTCTCCTAATAGAATAATCCTGAATCATCCCTCTAACAAGATCCTTCCTTAGGTCACACAGAGGAATTTGCTGTTTCTTCACGGTTATTTCCCATCTAAGAAAAATATGCAAATACCAAGAAAGCAAAGTTTTAAGGGAAGATATACATACATATTAGTTGACCTTTCTGTAACTGACTCTCATTAAATTTTTCTATATTGTTACATTATAAATAAAACTGCAACAATTTCTCTTAGCTTAACTCTTCTTAGATTATATTTATATTTATTATAATAAAAACTATACATTTATTATAATAAAATGTTTATGAACATTAAAATATTATTATTATTATTTCAATTTTGTGGATTTAAAAGATATAAGCTAAAACACTCAAGCCTCTTCATAATCTGAAAAAACAAATGCATGTCTCTTTCTGAGTTTTATCTTATTAACTAACATGAACACATACTCAACTGCCAAAGAGAAGCTAGGAAAAAATTCTGCTTTTTATATTTGTTGATTTTGAATTTCTTTTATTTTTCATGGAGGATAATTGATTAGATGTTAGCTTACATTTTACTCCAGGAGCAGTAAAATGCCATGGTTAAGAACACAGGCTACAGAGCCAAACCACCCGTGCCATAGCCCATCTTCTCTTTTTTAGCTATATGACCTTACACAAATCGTGTCATCTCTCTGAGATTCAGTTTCATCATTTATAAGACTGAGATAAAAATAATTGTATACACCTCAATGGGGATTAAGTGACAATACTACATATAAATTGTCTTACAACAGCTACTACTGTCTGCTCTTTTGGTCTTTTGTTTTCTTCGCTTTAATACTTTTACTAATTTTATCCCATCTAATAATTTTCTATTATTCAATAATTACTCAATTTTTAACATTCTTTATAAGATAATGGCATGCTTTCTTATTTTTCAACAATAATAAAGTTTCTTCTATCATACTTGGGTATATGCTCTCACTGTGCTAATTTGAACTGTATGTTCTTCCTAGAGAGTCTTATAATTTCTCGAATTTCCCCTTTTATTTGCTCACATCGATCTGTTTGTCTATCTGTCTATCTATCATTTTTCTATCTATCCACACACACACAGTAGTCCCCCTTTGGGAAATGTTTTTGCCTAAAGTTGCCACCGTAAGATGACAGGAACTATGACTGTCCTCTTCTCTAGCCCACATCTAAGAAAGATTCTGGCATACACTAGGCACTCGAACAAATAATTTTAATTAATTAACTAATAAATTAATATATTTAAAAATAAAGAGTGTAAAAATAAATATATATACTTTGTCCTCAACTGGCAAAACAGTCTCTGGGGAAGTAACAGTCCACCATAATATTTCTGTGATGGTGGTTGTCAGATACCATTAAGTGGAGAAAAGCAAAGAACAAACATTTAGGAACACCATGGTAGTTAACTTACATTTATCACTTTATTTATTTTAATCCACTGCTTTATAAATAGGCTTTTTTATCTTCCTTTTTTTTCACATGAAACATTTAAGGCTCAAAGAGATTGTGATGCATAGGTGATTTTGATGCATAGTTAGTGGGTGATAAAGCCTACATATGCCAGTTCCTTACATAATCAATTCATGCTTTCTGCCCACAGTAATGATCCCAGTAAAAGAGATTTTTCTGAGTCTTCAAACCATCTCCAAACAGCCTCTTTTTTTCCTTATCAGAGAAGGACCATCTTCAATTTTTTCTTATCTCATAATAAGTCACAGCATGATTTTTCACTGTGGAAATAAATGAGGATCACACAAATAGGAACAAGAACAGGCTGCTTATTCAAAGCTTGCTAAACTGAGGGAACCAACCTCTACCACTTGCATTAGGCAGAAGCTTAAAAGCAGTAAGAGTGGGAAAGCTTTATAGAGGAAAAAGGGTAGGCTTCAGGTATACCCTGATTAGAGGCTGCTGGCAGTAGTGGACTAACCAGAAGTGAGGCATTCTATATGATTGATTAGGAGTGCGTAATTACCTTTCTCCAGT
>NW_011915889.1:0-1134 GCF_000151845.1 Pteropus vampyrus | reverse complement strand
TCAGCTATGCTTTAACAATAGTATACAGAATTGGTTGAAAATAAACTTTTCCTTAGATAATAAAGCATTTTTGGTGCTATTACAAATGCTACAGTTCCCTTGAACAGAATTAATTGCTCACTCTCCTACGTTCCCTTAGATCTTTCCTAGTGCCTTTGGTATATATGATCCTTATTATACTGTAGTGTATCTGTCTAAGTTTTTCTGCTTTTTTGCAGGAGCTTATATATCTTTGTTACAAATGGTCCTAGCAAAGACCCTGGCCCAGAGCAGGTATTTATTAAATTTTTTTCGAATGCTTGAATGAAAGGATATTAGACATTAAGGATATTCCAAATTATTGGGTTGTTCATTGGATCCTAGCCCCTCTTACCTACTGTCCTGAGCAACTCTCCCTTCTTTCTCCTGCTACATCAATTTTTCCCTTTCTACTCAATGATTCCCATTAGCACACAAACCTGCAGTAATTTCTCCTATCTTAAACAAACAAACAACTCTCTTTACCCCCAAAGCACAACCCAACTACCACCTTATATCTCTGCTCCCTTTTACAGAAAATCTCCTAAAAGCCTTGTTTATATTCTCAGTCTCCAATTCATTGCCTCTTCCTTTCTCTTTTTTCTAGCTTTATTGAGGTAAGGTTAAAAAATAAAAATGTTATATATTAAGATTGTACAACATAATTTTTAAGTTGCACAGTGTGATGATTTAATATACATATATATTGTGAAATGATTACCACAATCAAGTTAACCCATCCTTCACCTCACATAGTTACCATTCTGTGTGTGTGTGTGTGCGTGTGTGTGTGTGTGTGTGTGTGTGAGAGAGAGAGAGAGAGAGAGAGAGAGAGAGAGAGAGAGAGAGAGAGAGAGAGAGAGAGAAACTCTTAAAGATCTACTCTTAGCAAATTTCAAGTATACAATGGAAAACATTATGGAGGTTCCTCAAAAAATTAAAAGTAGAACTACCATATGACCTAGCAACTCTACTTCTGGATGTGCATCCAAAGGAAATGAAATCAGTATCTCAAAGAGACATCTGCACTCCCATGTTCATTGTAGCATTATTCACAATAGCCAAGATATGAAAAACACCCTAAGTGTCCATCAATGGATAAATGGATAAAGAAAA
>NW_011915888.1:0-2470 GCF_000151845.1 Pteropus vampyrus | reverse complement strand
AAACAAAAAAATTACATCATTATGAGTAAAGTGACTATCAGGCAAATAAATAGCAGTGGAGTACAACCCTTACTAAGAACAGGGCATGATAAGCTTAATTAATAAGAAGAAAATTGCTATATCAAGATAGTTATGAACGTTCAGCATACACAGGGACAAATTGAGATAATAATGACTGAAAAGGGGAGATTACAAAGATCCAAATTCGCAAAGGGAAAGGAGATAAGGCATATGCAGAATAAAATAGATGACTATATATATATATCTCAAAACTTTTGGGACATGGCAAAAGTGGTCATAAGAGGAAAGTTCATATCATTACAGGCCTATCTCCAAATATAAGAACGAGTCCAAATAAACAACCTAATGCTTCATCTTAACAAATGAGAAAAGGAAGAACAAATGAGGTCTAAATTCAGCAGAAGGAAAGAAATCATCAAAATTAGAGCAGAAATAAATGAAATTGAAAACAGGAAAACAATAGAAAAAATAAATACATCAAGGAGCTAGTTCTTTGAGAAGGTTAATAAAATTGACAAACCTCTGGTTACATTCACTAAAGAAAAAAGAGAAAGAACACAAACAAAATCAGGGATGAAAGAGGGAAAATTACAACTGACATCGCAGAAATACAAAGGATCATGCAAGAATGCTATGAAAAAGTATATAATAACAAATTTAATAACCTAGAAGAAATGCACCAGTACTTAGAAAAATACAATCTTCCTAGACTGAATCAAGAAGATCTGGAAAATCTAAATAGACTGATCAGTAGGAAATTGAAACAATCATCAAAAACTTACCAAAAAGTAAAAGTCCAGACCAGATGGCTTCATCACTGAATTCTACCAAACATTCAAAGAAGATTTAATACATATTCTCCCCAAACCCTTCAAAAAATTGAAGAGGAGGCAATACTTTCCAACACATTTTTTGAGGCCAATATTACTCTGATACCAAAACCTGGTAAAGATAACACACAAAAAAGAAAACTATACACCAATTTCTCTCATGAACATAGATGCAAAAATCCTAAAGAAGATACTAGTGAACCAAATACAGCAACATATTAAAAAGATCATACACCACGATCAAGTATGCTTAATCCCAGGGGCACAGGGATGGTTCAACCTATGCAAATCAATTAATGTGATACACCACATAAACAAATTAAAAAATGAAAATTATATGATCATATCAATAGATGCAGAAAAAGCCTTCGACAAGATATAGCATCCATTTATGATCAAAACACTTCACAAAATCGGTAGAGAAGGAAAGTATCTTAACATAATAAAGGCCATATCTGACAAACCCTCAGCCAACATTATACTTAATGGTGAAAAACTAAAAACTTTCTATCTAAGATCAGGAACAAAGCAAGGCTGTCCACTATCACCACTCTTATTCAATATATCATTGGAGGTCCTAGCGAATGCAATCAGACAAGAGAAAGATATTAAAGGCATCCAAATAGGAAATGAAGAAGTTGAATTTTCACTATTTGCAGATGACATGATTCTCTATATAGAAAACCCTGAAGACTCTACAAGAACACTACTAGAAACAATAAGCAAATACAGTAGTCTCTGGATACAAAGTCAACGTTCAAAAATCTATAGCATTCTTATACTCTAATAATGAAGCATCAGGAAAAGAAATGGAAAAAATAATTTATTCTGCAATTGCAACAAAAAGAATACAATACCTAGGAATAAATTTAACAAAATATGGAAAGACCTATCTAATGAAAACTACAAGACTCTATTAAAAGAAATCAAAGAAGATACAAAGAAATGGAAAGATATTCCGTGTTCTTGGATTGGAAGAATCAACATAGTTAAAATGACCATATTACCTAAAGCATTACACAGATTTAATGCAATCCCCATCAAAATCCCATCGGCATTTTTTAAAGAGATGAAACAAAAAATCATCAGATTTGTATGAAAGCACAAAAGACCCCAAATTGCCAAAGCCATCCTGCGAAAAAAGAATGAGGCTGGAGGCATCATGCCTCTTGACTTCAAATTATACTACAAAGTGACAGTAATCAAAACGGCATGGTATTGGCAGCAAAACAGACACACAGACCAGTGGAACAGAATCGAGAGTCCAGAAGTAAAACCATATTTATGTAGACAAATCATTTTTGACAAAAAAGCCAAAAACATATATTGGAGAAAGAAAAGCCTCTCTTCAATAAATGATGCTGGAAAAATTGAAAGACCACCTACAAAAGAATGAAACTAGACTGTTGTCTATCACCACACACCAAAAATTAACTCAAAATGGATTAATGACCTGAATATAAGACAGGAATCAATAAAATGCATAAAAGAAAACATAGGAACTAAACTCAAGGACCTTGGACTTAAGAGGATTTTATGAATTTGACCTCAAGGCAAAGGAAGTTAAAGCAAAAATAAATGAATGGAACTACATCAAACTAAAATCTCTGCTCAGCAAA
>NW_011915887.1:0-2655 GCF_000151845.1 Pteropus vampyrus | reverse complement strand
TCATATATGTTTAAGAACTTTTTTTTATTATTATCAAGTCCCAGGGGAATGTGATTTACTGCTTCATTGATGGATCACTAGAATCCAGCACAGAGCCTGGCATTTAGGAGGCACTTAGAAAATATTTAAAAAGGGAGAGAGAGACAAAAGGTTTGACATGAATCGAACCTGGAGGAGACAAGCTTATAAGAAGTCAAAGACGGAGTGAAGGGACACCAGGTCCATACCACTGAAATTAAACAACATTTCTCATTATATGTGAACAAAATGATCTTTGTTTCAGCATATTCTGGCTAAATGACTCTGAAGGAGCCCAAGGCGAAATGAAAGAGGAACTTGCTAAAGAAAATAAAACTATTGCAAGGGGAAACAAAAGAGTCAACAATCATTTTTAAAAGAAAGAGCTATTGAACTATTTATTTTCAAAGGCATATGTAAAAATCTTACAGCAGAGAGCAAGTGATAAAGGCAAAATGATCTTGTATTTGTTACATTACAGAAGACTATACAAATTTAGTCTATTATAACAGTCATTTTTAAATAAAATTACAATATAAAGGTCATAATAACATATAGTTACAGTGCACATGAATTTCACTATTTTAAAATTCAAATTAAAAGTTTATATTTCTGATTCATTCTTCCTGTTAGTATATTGAATTGTAATTTATGAATCAAAGATAATCCAAGAACTCAGTTGCATAGTTTGAAGCAACCAACATGTGCTAATTGATGCCTTTTAGTTAAACAAGACAAATTAAAACTTAAAATAAGTACCAATGGAACAAAAATTAATAATTGCATGGAGTATACTACACAAGTGTTACATTTAACCAATTATCTCTATTTTGTATTGCTAATACTCAATATAGAAATCAAAATACGCAAATGTTATCAGACTTTGAACAATCTAAGGTCAATAACTTATGTTTTATTCACAAAATGATTCTCATTACTTTGCAGAATGCCTCCCATAGACACTAAATACACACTTATTGATTGATTGAATAAATGACTGAATGAATAAATCTCATTCCATCTGGGTCCATCTGTGTGGCTGTAGTCTCTCTACAGAACCACTGGCTTCAACAAGGTCTAATACAAATTATATTCTGAAATTTATTTAGGGAACTGAGAATAGTATGGCATTGAGTCTGATTCTATCTAGACCACCCCCCTGATACTTTTCTAGTTCCCAGATAGCCTTCATTCAACAATCAACATTTAATAACTAGTCTGTAATATATTCTAAGACTGTAATTTGTGAGATATAAATACTGCTATTAAATTGCTTGTCTGCAGTGTTCGCCACCTTTGATGTTTCTGACTTAAAGCACTGTACATGACTTAAAGCCTCTAACCAAGAGCCCCATTAATTAGTAAACTTAGGGTGTGTGTATGCATGTGTTTCTGAAAAGATAATAAAGATCAGGTCTCTAACTATAGCTGATTTAAAGCACAATTCAGGATCAGACCATGTTTGAATAAATTCCAGCAGCTTCTTGGCTTTTATGACCTTTCAAATAAATCCCTTTGAAACCAGGACTTACATTTACTAAAGCTGAAATACTCAGTTTTATTTTGTATGCCTTTCCAACTAGGCTTGATTTTTCACATAGGCCAGAATCTGTTTGGCCAATGATAGATTTTTCCCACATCAGGGAAAAATCAGCATCTGTTTTCTTCTCTTTGTTATGTCATTATTTTTGAACAGCTGCCAGGTTTCTCCTTGAGTTGAGGACCCACAATGTAATATTGCATTCCCCCATCTGTTTTAGGAGAAGTTAAGATGTACACTGTAAATTAAGGTATAGAAAACCACATTTTTCTTTTATATGGTATAGGAATGGTAGAGCTATGTTTTTAAATCAAGCAATTTCCTGACCAGCAGGCTTTATTTTTCATCAGTAGTAAAACACGATACAGTAGTAACATCAGTAGAAAAAGTGGTACATCTGCATTACTTAGTTCCACCCCTTAGAGTTGCAATAGCATAACAATGGTACTGGCTGTGAAAGGTTAATAAATCACTTCATTTTATATCAAATAGAACAGGATCAGAAACAGCACTAAACAAACAATGACTTAATTCTGATCACATCAAGCATGGAGGAAGGGTAAAACAAGTCCCAAACTTTCTCAAACTTCTGAGATTAAAAAAAAAATGTGTATTCTGTTTCAGCAAAGAAAACCATGAAACAATTCTACAGCTTGTTGCAGCACAGAGAAGTTTCAGAGACTAATGATTTTGGCTGATGCAGAAACAGAATAAACTATAATTTGGTGGACCTGCTAAGGTGTTTAAAGCTTTTCTAATTTATAGGGGAGCCAGTCTTCCTTTACCAAAAAATGTCAGTCCCCTAAATTCATTGTTTTTACTGTAAAGAAGTTAAATGTTTAACTTTTTAACTTTTCATTGTATGTATATACAATAATTTATCCATTCTCTTTTTGATGGCATTTAGATCACTTCCAATGTTTTACTACTATAATTGTATTTCTTGCATACTTGGACAAATTTCTCTAAGATACCTCTCTATAGATATGTAGATATCTACATATAGGTGTGTGTATGTATATATATATATATATATATATATATATATATATATATATATATATATGTATGTATGTGTGTCTATGTATATGTATGTG
>NW_011915886.1:0-1916 GCF_000151845.1 Pteropus vampyrus | reverse complement strand
TCTTTCCTTTCCATCCATCATCTATCATCTATCATCTATCTATCTATCTAACTATCTATCTATCTATCTATCTATCTATCTATCTATCATCTATCTATCTATCTATCTATCTATCTATCTATCTATCTATATCTATTATCTATCTATCTATCTATCTATCTATTATCATCTATCTATCTATCATCTATCTATCATCTATCATCCATCTACACTTTTGGTTCTGTTTCTCTAGAGAACCCTGACGAATACGACCATATATGTTCATTCTTCCAGGCTTAACTGAAAGTCACAGTTTACTTTCCTTCAGCATGATAAAGATGTCAATTCACTTACACTTTATTATGTTTTCATGTAGTCATACATAAAAGTTGTCATATTTAATTTTTGTGCTTTTTCTTTAACCTAAAAGTATGTCTTGAATATCACTCCATCTCAGCATGGAGTGATGTTTCTTTCTTTTTTTGTGACTGCCTAGTATGCCCTATATGACTTCTATATTGTGTCAAAGATGCCCATCTTATTTTAGTGAGTGCTTTATCAAGATTGACTTGAATTTTGTCCAATGCCTTTTGCATGTATGAAAATGATTACATAATTTTTTCTCTTAATTCTATTAATATGATATATTATCTTATAGATTTAATAATATTTAACAATTCTTGCATTACTGGATGATTTTGACTTTGGTCATAATGTATTATTTAAAAAATCCTTTATTAGGAAATAACTTCAAACTTACTTTGTACTAGTTTAAGAAAAATGTGAAAGAACCATAAAAGTGTTAAAAAAAAAAACCCCTTAATTCAGCTTCTCTGATTATTAAGAATTGGTATGTCTATTATATTATGCTCTCTGTCATTCTCTCTTTCTATGCACACACACACACACACACACACACAGACATACACATGATATATATATATATATATATATATATATATATATATATATATATATATATATATCTGCACATACCCAACTGCACATACACATACATACAGATTTTTTTCTGAACCATTTTAGGGTGTTACATCATTTTTCCTTACCTTTAAATACTTTGTTTTGTATTTTCAAGAACATTCTCTTACATAACCTTATTGCTGTTTTCAAATTCAAGAAAAATACCATAATACAATACTATTGTCAAATTTTTCTTCAAACATTGGTACAATTCACTAGTGAAGCAATCTGGGTGTGTGATCTTCTTTGTGAGAAACATATTTGTAATTACTAATTTCATCTCTTTACTTGTTATTGATCTGTTCAGATTTTCTATTTCTTCTTGAATCACTTTCGGTAGTTTCTATCTTTTGAGGAATTTGTCCATTTCATCTAGATTATCTAATTTGTTAGCATATAATTTTTTATCTATACATTTATTATCTTTTTCATTTCTATAAGGTCAGTAACAATGACTCTCTTTCATTCCTGCTTTTAGTAATTTTAATTATTTCTTTTTTCCTCTTGGACAGTTTAGTTAAAGATTTGTTAATTTTGTTGATCTTTTCAAAGAACCAGGTTTTTTTTTATTGATTTCTCTACTGTTTTTTGAGTCTCTATTTCATTAATTTTCATTCTAATCTTTAATATTTTCTTTTTTCTGCTTGCTTTAGGTTTAACTTGCTTTACTTTTTTCTAGTGTCTTAAACTGGAAATTATTTTAATGATTTGAATCTTTCTTCTTTTTTAATATAGTGTTTTCAGTTGTCAATTTCTCTCTATGCACTGCATAGCTGCATTCCATAGTTTCGGTATATTATATCTTAATTCTCATTTATTTTAAAATATCTTCTAATTTCCCTTGTGATTTCTTTCCTGACTCATTCTTTTAGGTGTTTGTGTTTAATTAATATATATTTGTAAATTTCTCAAATTTATTTCTGTTATTCAGTTCATTTTTGATATTCGTTACATCA
>NW_011915885.1:0-1443 GCF_000151845.1 Pteropus vampyrus | reverse complement strand
ACTACCTGCAAGACTGAGACATGCGCCGGTGCCTCGGAGCACGGTTCGGAAGAGGGTCTGCTCGTAGACGCCCTCTGAAAGGATGACAGAAGCCCTTTCCTGTCCCTTTCCTCGTTGCCTTCCCAATGTAGAAATCCGTGGCCTCTCTAGGTGTGACAGTGACCAGAAGCCTTCCCTCCTTCGTCACACCCATTCTTTCAGATTTCTTTCGAATAAAATGGACAAATCATATAAATCATATAAACAGAGTGATGAGAAGCTCTTGGAACTTGACTCAATCGGTAATCGTCTACGGAGCGCCTTCTCAGTGCCAGACCCTGTGCCAGGCGGTGAGGACATTCTGGGAACATAGACAAGGTGCTCGTCCTCAGGAAGGTCACAGTAGGGACACGCGGTTCGGTTACTTCCATCCTCCTGAGATGAATGGAGCCTGCATGGGAAGAGGGAGGGGGCAGGGACACGTATTCTAGGTAGAGACACGGGGGGCACGAAGTGGGAGGGGGAGCGGTGGCTGGAGACCCGAGGGGAACAGCACGCTGTGAAATGACAACCAGACAGCCACTCGTAGGTACTGGTCCCCCAGTGCCATCAGGATCCAGCCGGACGCTCTGCCCGGGTGAGCAAGAAAGCCGACACGTAAATGCTGACGTCCGGTGACCTCGCTCGACTTCAGGCTCCGGGCTCACTGTCCCCTCCTCCCTGCCCTGCATGCCGCCTCCGGACAACCCACTTCCGCCTCGGGACGCCACGAGAGGTCAGGTGGGAGCCGCCGGCCCTCGGTCCTCGCGGGTGTCGTGGGTTTGGAACGTGTTGGCTGGGAGTTCACGCGCGTCCTCGCTTCTCTGCGGGCTCCCTCACTGGTGCGCGACAGCAGTCACGCCACCTTCCCGCGGCTCCTCCACTAGCTTCTCCGACTCCTGAGACAGGTGGAACCAGTTCTGTTGACAAAGGATGCCGGCTTCTCCCCTCCACCCCCACGTCTTCAACGCCGTCCACACTGGAAGCCGTAGGAGACTGACACGGTCCCGGCTGGCGGGTTCCACCTTGTCCTCCGTCTCCCACTTGAATCCCACCCTCCCTCCCCGTCCCAGTGACCTGCCCTGTGGACTTCAAGCTCCAGCATCAGATGTGAAGACAGCAGCCTTACAGGTACCACTTAGCTGCTCCCACGACGGCTGACGGTCAAACCCCTGGTGGTTCTGCTCTGGCTGAGCCCCGATGAGTACATCTGAGATGTTCTTTCCAGGCTCCTTTGATCAAGGAGGTGGGTGTGGCTCCCGTGATGTTCCTTAACGCTCTGTGCACCTTTCATTGCATTTATCGGACTAATGAAATTACCCATTTCCTTCTCTTTCTGCCCCACAAAATTGAACTTTCTGGAAAGCAAATGTAACTTATACTTGGTTCTGTACTCTGGAACTTCACAGTGCCTGGCACCTAATA
>NW_011915884.1:0-1273 GCF_000151845.1 Pteropus vampyrus | reverse complement strand
AAAAAACAGATACACGGAACCAATGGAACCAGAATCGAGAGTCCAGAAGTAAACCCATATTTATATGGGCAAACAATTTTCAACAAAAAAGCCAAAAACATACAGTGGAGAAAGGAAAGCCTCATCAATAAATGGTGCTGGGAAAACTGGAAAGTCACCTGTAAAAGAATGAAACTAGACTGTTGTCTATCACCACACACCAAAAATTAACTCAAAAGGGATTAAGGACCTGAATATAAGACCTGAAACAATAAAATGCATACAAGAAAACATAGGAACGAAACTCAAGGACTTTGGACTTAAAGAGGATTTTATGAATTTGACCTCAAAGGCAAGGGAAGTAAAAGCAAAAATAAACGAATGGGACTACATCGAAAGAAACTGTCAACAAGGTAAAGAGACAACCATCTGATTGGGAAAATATATTTGCAAGCAACACCTCTGTTAAGGGTCTAATACCCAAAATATACGAAGAACTCATACAACTCAATAACAACAAAAACCAAAAGATCCAATCAAAAAATGGGGAGAGGACCTGAACAGATACTTCTCCCTAGAGAGCATACAAATGGCCAACAAATATATGAAAAGATGTCCAACATCGCTAGCTATTAGGAAAATGCAAATCAAATCCACAATGAGATACACCTGTTAGAATAGCTATAATCAGCAGGACAAGTAATAACTAATGTTGGAGAGGATGCAGAGAAAAAGGAACACTTATACACTGCTGGTGGGACTGCAAATTGGAATAGCCACTATATAAAACAATATGGAAGTTCTTCAAAAAAGCTAAGAATTGATCTATCATATGATCCCGCAATCCCTCTACTGGGTATTTACCCCAAAGACTTGAAAACCCATATCTGAAAAGAAATTTGCACACCGATGTTCATACCAGCATTATTCACAGTGGCCAGGACATAGAAGCGACCGAAGTGTCCTATGATAGATGACTGCCTAAAGAAGCTGTAGCAAGCGGTATCAGCAAAGAATGTCCGTTGACCTCTACAGTAAAAATGGTACCACATCCCCAAACCTTGTATAAGCTTCTGGAGCCAATATTGTTTGCTTAAGTCACCCTATCTTTCCAAAAAAGATTCCAATGGCAACAAATCAAATCAAGTGATTCTAAAATGATAGGAATCATTTATTCTTTAGTGAAGTCTAGAGTATTACCATTAAAATAGTAGGATGCAGGAGAGCGATAACCAAGGACTCTATCAGGACACGATAGCCTGTCGGAACTATTTAGGAAAGGGTAAAGGGGGTC
>NW_011915883.1:0-3643 GCF_000151845.1 Pteropus vampyrus | reverse complement strand
TCACTGATGGCGGAGAGGCTGGACCCCAGAGGGCAGGGGCTCTGTTTGAACCATCGAGAGCCGAAGGCGGGGCCTGGGGTGCCCTGGGGCAAAACCACGTGTGTTCCCGTAGACTTGGCGGCTGCTTGGCTACCCGTTGTGCGCCGGGCTGTGGGGACAAGTTCCACAAGGTCACAGGGAATGCACTTTACTGGGGAAATGTAGAACCTGGAGAGAAGGGAGAGGAAGACTGGACCCCACCTCCCCACGGCCCTGTGTGGGGGCGTGCGGGCTCCCCGCGGTCGTGTGGAGCGGGGTGTGCTTTGTGGGGAGGAAGCCGCCCAGGCTCACCTTTGTCATAGAGCTGGACGGAGGAAGTGGCTTGGTCAGTGGGGGACTCTCAGGCTCTCTGGTACCAGGCAGCGTGGACTTGGAGCCCCAGTTAGTTACCAAAATTGTCTGGGAATGCCGATGGCCCCCCCTCCCCTCTGCTGGAGAGCTGAGCCTGTCCAGGTGGCCCGCAGTCCCCGTCACACGGCCATGTCCCTGGGCCGCCCCTGCTCCCTCACTTGCCTGGGACTCAGGTCTGGGATGTTACAACTGGCATGTGAACTCCTGATAGGGATTTTCCCCAGCCCTCTGACGAGTCAGACGCCCCCTGCATTGTCACAGAGAGCCAGGTTTAAGGATGGGCTCATTTTTTTTTTTTACATGAAATGCTGAGAAGTGATTACCTCCGTCGGGTGTTTTGGTTTCGAGAGACGGAAAACAGTAAACAAGAAATACTGGACGGCGTCGGCTCCGTAATTGGAAAGTGGGGGCGAAAGCTTCAGGTGCGGCTCGATCCAGCCGTTGCTACCGGGGCCCAGCATCTCTTCCCGTCTCGGGCTCCCCGGCGGGATCGGCTTAATCCCACGCAGCCATCTGGGGCGGAGACGGCCTCTCTGTCAGGCCCAGAGTGAACGGTTCTTGCTGAACATGCCTTACACAGTCCTGGGCCTCCTCGCCACTGGCCCGGGTCTCGGGGTGGCCCGGCCTAGGTCCAGTGCCCGTTCCTGGGAGCGAGAGTAGAGTTGCCGCTGGCTAAAGAGCGGGGGGCAGGCGGCGGTGCTCCCCAGGGAGGGCCGGCGGGTTTCCACAGGGCTGGGCAGGCACGCACGTCACCGCCCTCGTCGCCGCCCCCTGTGCTCCGGGGGGACGTGGTCCTGGGCAGTGCTGCTCGCTGGCTCTGACAAGCACCCGCCTCCCTTCGTCAAGTCCGAGTCCTGAGCTCGGCCTCGGGGTCCCGGCCTGGCTCCTGACTCAGCGCCCGGAGCCTGTCCCTGGAACTGTATCAGCGGAGGCCCAGCTGGCGGGGGTCTAACCTCGGCCTGTCACACAGGTGCCACCGGAGAGGGAATCGGAGCAGAGGAATGGCTAGGCTGCGTGCAATTCAGATTTATTCTGTTGGAGTTAATTGTAATCTTTATTTGCTCCCAAGTGATTCATTCTTATCGTTCTTATTATAGCTGGGAAAATTAATTTTTATTCCACCATAAAGGTGGCTGTAATAATCCGGGCTCTGGGAGGGGGATTACTTTAATAAGATTTGCCAGGAGGCTTTGAAACAGTCAGCTGTTATTAGCGCGGGGCCGGCCTGGTGCAGAGAGGACGCCGTGGCTTCCCCGGGGACTGGCAGGGTGCGCTCGACCGGGAAGAGGGACGGGCGCGCTGGCTCTGTGCAGCGCTCAGGCGTGGTTCCCGTCCTGCCTTTAAGTACTGGGGGGACTCTGAGGACAGGGAGCTGAGCACATCTCAGCGTCTTCAGCCGACTTGAGTGGACGCACACACATGGACACGAACCCTGAGCCCGCTCGCCTGCCGAGCGCCGGGTGGGCCGAGGGCCCGGCTTCCGAGGTCAGCCCGGTCATCGGAGTGGGGCCCGCGGGGAGCCGGAAGGCAAGCGCCTCCTTTAGCGGGAGCCGATGTTCCAGCCCCGTAACCTCCCGTTTGCAATTCCGAACCCTGACAGCTCTGAAAACGAAAATGTTTTGGGCGAGCTTCCCGCAGACTCATTTGGCGGTGGGGCCGCGCCCAGGTTCTTCGTGACTTTATTCCAGTGAGGCTGGGTGTTCGCGTCCCTGACTTTGGGGCCAGCGATGTGTGCGATTCAAGGGCGCCGCCCCAGACCCCACTGTTCCTGCTGTTCAGTATACTCACTGCTCGGACCTGCTAAGTCGGGGAGACGAGAAGCCAGGAGTTCTCGTCTGCGGGGTCCGCACGCGCTGCACACCCAGCGTCGTCAGAGTCCTGATTTGGGGGAGAGAAACCAGAGGTCCTTTATTTTGGAGGGACATTTTTTTCAGTTTCTATATGTTAGTGATGGGTTCAAACTTTTTCAGTTAATTTTTCAAAGACAGAAGAGACTCCCAGACGTCGTTAGCCACCGGGGAAATGCAAAGTGAAACCCTAATGACGTGGCACCGGACGAGCCGTGCGCAGGTGATCCCAAGTGCCGGCAAGGCCGTGCAGCGGCTGGGGCCTTCGGGGGCTGCTGCTGGGGCGTAAAGTGTTGCCGCAGCTTCGGGAACAAGTCTGGCCGTTTCCTAAAAAGTTAGACATGAACCCGTGCTGTGACCCAGCCATCCTATAGTTAAGCGTCGACCTGAGAAAGACTAGTTTGTCAGCGCTCATAACAGCTTTAGTCCTCACTGGCCCTGGCTGGAAACAGTCCGCATGTCCCTCAGCGAGCGAGGGCACCAGCACGCTGTGGCATAAAACATGAGCTGCTGCCACGTGCGACCACACGGGTGACTTTCAAACAAACAGGCTGAGTGAAAGAAGCCACACACAAACGTCTGTGTGTCGTGTGACGACGCACGTACGTGGGTTTCTGGAACGGGCC
The DNA here is from genome assembly GCF_000151845.1 of Pteropus vampyrus. Classification (NCBI taxonomy): domain Eukaryota; kingdom Metazoa; phylum Chordata; class Mammalia; order Chiroptera; family Pteropodidae; genus Pteropus; species Pteropus vampyrus. The sequence continues at coordinate 780 of NW_011915883.1, read as the reverse complement.
CATAAGTCGCTGCCCGGGGCTGCGGGCGGGTACGGGGTCCCCCGCAGACGGGCACAGGGGGCAGTGGGGAGGGCGGTGGCAGTGTTCGGAGCCCGGATCGTGCCGGCAATGCACAGCTGTGTTGAATCCCACCGAACGATCCACTTAGCACGGGTGCCTCACGGCACGCGACGTCTACCTCAACAAGGCTACTAAAATGTTTGCAGAAAAAATACATCCATATTGTTCAAATTCCAAAAAGTCTACGAATGAGTGTCACGACGGAAGGGGGTTCTCCTGACCATAACTACAAAGCCGTACTCTGCTGCATCCAGTGCCTTCCGCACCGGCAGCCGATGCCGTCCACTTTTCCTCATCGTGGTCAGAGCCGCTCCACGCGTGGAAAGCGCATACCGCGTTGTGCGATCGCCACCCCAAGTCCATTCTCTTCCTGTGCGTAAAAATATGTGTCCTACTATAGACAGTTCGCTGTTCTCCCTCGAATGCCTGCAAACCTCAGACGCTCTCCCGCACCTTGCTTTTTCTCACCGAACACACACTGTGTCTTGGGAGACGTTTCTCTAACAAAGCTGCCTCTTGCACATGCTGCCGTTTCTCTTCCGTTGGGCAGGTGGCCCGCGGCTGATGTCACCGCCCCTCTGCGGCCGGGCGCTCGGCTCTCCAGAAACGCTCGGCTGCATTACTCAACCTCGCCGCGCTTCTCAGCCTCATCTTTTTATTTTTTTTAAATTAATTTAATGAGACGAAAGTGGATAATAATGATAAGAGGGTCTCCAAGCG
>NW_011915882.1:0-2696 GCF_000151845.1 Pteropus vampyrus | reverse complement strand
AACTTAGGTTATTTCTTTATTTTACAGGTATGAAAACAAAAAGAAACTAACTACTAATTTAAAGTCTAAAGGTAAGAGAAATAATGGATACTATATTTTCATTTTGTGTTTTGACCAAAGGAATTGTTGGTGACATGTGTTTGTTTTCTTGTGTAAGGGCTATGAAGCATGCCCGCGATCACAAGGGCAGTCCTTGCAGTTCTCCCTGGTGTAATGTTGTCTCCAAGGGGATCATAGGGCTTCAGTGACAGGCCTGTGACCTGAGAACACATGGGTACTATGGGCCACAGTGGCATAGCATTTAATTTGCAAGTATGAATAGTGAGAGAATCCTGACCTCCACATTTAACTGATTACCAGCACTGGTATCTTCTACCTATGATATGTTTCTTGCCTCTGTCCCCATCCTCACTGCTCATGCCTCTCAAGTACCCGCTGCTCAAGACATGACAGGGCTTTCAGGAGACTCCAACTGGTTTCCTCACATCCAGCTCCTCCTCAACTCCTGACTGTCCTCTACCTGGCCACCAGCATCTAAAACCTCATTTAACCTTTCTACCTTCCTGCTTAAGAATTGCCAATGCCTTCCCGCTACCTACAGGATAGGATCTCTAACTTCCTGCCTTTGTGGTCTGGCCCTATTTTCTTCGAAGGTCTTATCCTCTTTGGGTCTAGTCACAACTAGCTTTTTCCAGATATACCACACTTGCACCTCTATGCCTTTGCTCATACTATTCCTTCTCTCTGGTGTTGCTTTTCCTTTTTCTCAGCCTAGCGAGCTCCTATTCGTCCTTCAACCCACAGATTGCAGGGAGACTCTGACTTTCCTTCCACGCTAACACTGTGACATATCCCTTGCCACACGTGGGCTCCCTCTGCTCCAGTCTCCTTTAACCCCATTCTCAGTGGGTTTTAATTGAGAGCATGGGTTTGAGTCAGACAAGCTGGGTGGCACTCTGCTTGACCACCCACCAACGCTGATTACAGCCAATTACTTAACTTTTCACAGCCTCGATTTTCTCAGTTAAACAGAGACATTAATACTTATCTTACCAAGTTGGTGGAAAGATTAAATGAGGTTCTATATAAAACGTCATTGCAGAGCTGACAAGTCATGCCATGTAGAAATCGGTAGTCATGGAGGTTGTCAGTGTAGCAGACAATGTTGTCTGACCACCTTTGGTCACTTTAGCACAGCTCACTGACATGTGTTTGGCCTTGTATATCGGACATCTGTGTATCTTCACCTGAAGGCTTTCTCTGGCTGCAGGAGCATGCTCATTTCTCACAGGGCAGCCCACAGTGCTAGGGAGTTGATGCCCTGATTGGAAAAAAAACCCTCAAACAATGAAAGATAGGATGTGGTGGATAAAAAACCCCACTTTCTTATTCTTCTTAGGACATTTTGAGGAGAGTTCTGCAGTCTCTCAGAGGGCCCCCTGCAGGACTGAGCCCCAGGTCACACTGCCTGTCCTGCTCATTAACACCCTCTGTTGGCTTCCTCTCTTTCCCGGTTCACTTTCCCAGCCCCCCAACCCTTGTCATTCCCAGGATTACTTCCCACATGAATCATGTGTATCCAGTTTTTTATGTCAGTGTGAAGTTCACTACTCCCCTCTGCTCAGAGTGGAGAGGCAGCTGAGGTGAGGTGCTATCAGGCCTGATAAAACACCCAAGTAGCCCTGCTTTCATGTTAATCCTGATTTTAAAACGCAATCCTACAGTAAAGAGTTGGACACGACAAAAGAGAAAAGAAAGTATGTTGCAAAGTATTTTCTATAACAATGCATAGAAAACATTGTGAAATGTGTAAATTTGTGCAGTACTGACATGCATTCTGGGTATATCTGGTCAGGTCCAGCGCATGGTGGTGTCCCTGCTAGGCCTTTTGCAGACCAGTGCTCCAGTTAGCAGTACGCTGATTAAACCAAACTAATCAGTGTGCTGAGATGTTAAACAGCTGTCCGGTTTTCTCTTCCAGCCTTCTGGGGTGAGTCTGATGATAGTAACTCAGAAATTGAAGCTGCTTTACGTCCTAGAAACCATACCACATCCACTGATGATTCTGATGATTTTTATGACTGATAAGCTGTAACAGCTGTTGAAAATAAAGTCTTTAAACAAACCGAAATTCTGTCTCATATGTGATTTCCAAAATAAACGAGTCCTTTCAAGTTTTTTGATTGTTTAATATGAAAACTCGGGACCACATTGATATTCCAGTGAAATTATGAACTAGCATATTCATTTTTCAGTGTTATTAAAAAACAAAGTGATGAATGTGATGCCCATTAAAATTCAAATTGTTTTCTTTGTAGAAATTGACAAGCTTATCCAAAATTTGTATGGAAATTCGAAGGACCCAGAATAGCCAAAACAATCTTGAAAAATAAAAACAAAGTTGAGTACTCATAATATAGAGAAGAGGCATAAGAACTACACAAATTGTCTAAACATTAAACCAAGTGGAATTCAGAGCCTTCTATAATATGCTGTTATATTCAGAACCTGGTCGATCAGATCAGCCATATAGCCAGACCATGAGGAACCTATAGAATAAAGGAAGATTCCTGCACAGATTACTAACAACTGCTTACCCATACCATGAAAGGAAAATAGGAAAACAAAGACTAAGCTGTACCTTTCACTAATGGATGGATAAACCCAACTATTCATTCCATTCTTTACTCCCTATA
>NW_011915881.1:0-3638 GCF_000151845.1 Pteropus vampyrus | reverse complement strand
CATATCAATCGAAAATAACATCAAAATCATTTTCTTAAATCGATAAAGATATTTTTGTGAAAGTATGTTATTTAAAAATAGAGATGAATATGAAAAAGAACGTATAAATGTAACTAACATAATTGTTTGGGGAACAGCACTGTGAAATAGAAGACTCGTTTTTCTTATAAATCTTTAATCCTGCTCATCTTTTAAAATTGTGAATTACTTTATAAAAATAAATATCATTTAACATATAATTATTACATACTTATCAAATATTCCAAATTACATTTCATTCAATTTGTAATGAAATTATTCACTGCCTGTATAAATCAAATTTTTGATGCTTTTGGTGCACATATGTTAATAATAAAATCTCCAGTCTCAAGGAGCTTACAATTTTTGGAGAATGGCAATCAGTCACTATATAACTAGCTACATTAAGAATCTCAATTGTAGCACTAAAGGACCTATTCTATTTGTGAAAAGAAAATAGTTGTTTATTTGTTATAGCATTTGGAATAGAATAAAGGGCTCAAATCCTTTTACTTCCCCTTTTAGTTAACTAATTTATTTCTGATTTTAAAAATGAGACATGCTAGTTATAATTTAAAAATTTATAATAATGCATACACTCAAGATGAAAGTATGCTATAATTTCGTAACTTGTAAAATAATTAGTTTTTTATAGTATATTTCTGAATTTTTACAACCACTGTAAAACACTATATAATTCATGATAAAATTGGTGAGAATTTGTTTCCTTTAAATATTTTGCTATTATCAACAATAATGAAATGAACAGTTCATAATTATTGCAAATACTTCCATATGATACTTTTTAAATGTAAAAATGCTTAATAAATTATGAATATTTTATATTTTAAGATATGATATATCGCTAAATTATTTCAAATCACTTTATCATACTGCATAGCCTCTAAAAATTAGATTGTTTTTTTCACCAAACTGATATAAAGTGTTAGTTTTTTGTTAATGTTTATAAATCTGATAGTTAAAATAGCTTTAATCATTTAAAATTAATTATTTTGCTTAGATTTTCATCTATTTATATCTTTATCTACTATTGTATTTATTTTAATATAAATGACCCACTTTTATATCTAGTCAGTTTTTCTTGATTTAAGCTCTTTTTTCCTATCGAAATGAGCACTTTGTCCTTTTAAAATATTTTCCTCGGTATGCTGTCTTTTAGATTTATTCATAGCATTTTTTGCATGAATATTATTTTTTAATACATTTTCCCTTATGTTACTATATTCAGAGTCAGGCAAGGAAAGGCTTTACACAGTTCTAATTATAAAAATATTTTTCTATATGTTTTTCTGAAATGCTTTTTGTTTTTTGCAGTGGACTCTTATTTGTTAGCTGTTTTGGTTGTTAATGCATGTCTAAATTTAAAATCACCGTTTAATCTTCAATATAGAAATTGAAGAAATAGAAATAATGGTGTAAGAAATGAATCCAATTCTCTTTTCTCCTATATAGCAGTATTATAAAACTAATTTAAAACTAAATTTAAACTGCTTAGCAATATAAAGAACATTATTGGCTTATATCTCATGACGATCCAGTGGTGGGACTGACAGTCTGATCTTCACCTCAGAGTTCAGATGACCTTCATCCTCTCCAGGTTCAAACAATATTAGGACCTGGTCTTTTAAAAATTTTTATCTCTTAGTTTTGTCTCAGCTTTATTTTTAGACTCATGTCAACATGGCTAATGAATCTTAAGCTTACATCTCCCAGTTTCAAATCCAAAGGAAAAGTGGTTGTTGTTTTTATAATTTGAACATAAATCTTGGGATTAATTCTCATTGATTTGTATTGAGTCTAAAGCTCATTCCCAAAGCAAACATAGTCAGGTCATGAGATGCTGCTGAGTGGGCTTGTCTTTCCCTCTAAAACTGCATGTGTTACCCCTTGAGCTGCATGAGAGTAAAACCAAGAGAAAATTTGAGTAATTTTATAAGAGCAAGGAAAATGGATTTGAACAGCAAGAAAAACAATTATCCACTATTAGGAACTAATTATCCTATCATCCTTTTAAAATGCAATGAACCATTTCTAACACTGATTTGAAATGTCATTTAGCACAAAGGCTAAATATCTAAGTGTTGGATTTCTTTCCCAAAACTCACAGAAGCTGTTCTTCTTGGTGGGAATGTTGTTGATTCTGTCGGGCACTGTGATAATGACTGGTTATGACTGCATTGTTTGAATTGTAAATATCAACAAAATAACCTTATATAGTATGGATAATGGATGCTGTCAATGTCTTGCTCATTTTCTTCAGCAGACACTGATCCTTTATATGGTGTCTTTTACACGTCATATAAAATCATGTTTCTTAAATGTCAGTGGCTTCTACTGAAAACATCTCTGCTCAAGATTTTGGCTGACTACAAAATCATTCTCGGCCCTGTGCAAAGTAATCCGAAGGGAACAGGGAGTTAGTGACGCAAGGAGCATCTCTCCAAAATCACAGATGGGAGTTAGTGGATAAATGTTTCAGGTTCCTTACCTTAGAGTGGGACAACTCAGTCATATTATATTCACTTTCTCAGAAGTCCCCAGTGGGATTGCGTTTTGGTGGCCCACAGCAGGAATCTGCTCATTAATCACCTATATTGGCTTCCTTCCTTTCTCTCTGTTTCACTTCGCGGCCATCTCATCAGTGTTGCTTCCGATCAACTGCATGTCTTCAAATAGTTATCAGCTTCTCTGGGAATCCAGCCTAAAATTGTGAGATTTTACTTATTGATTTGGTCAAGATTGCACTATGCAATTTGTTGCACAAACCTGAAAGTGTTGCGTAATCCATAGTTCCTGAATTTATACGTTCGTGACTTCTCTTTCCCATGCATACTCTCCAAGTCTACAACAAATATTGACATCAAAGGACCCATATGGTGTAAAATTGTTTCTCTTTAGTTTTCCTTTAGAAGAATGTCAAAGGGGCATGCACATAACTTTGAAGTTGATAAAATAGCTCTCAACAGTGAGGTTTATAATCTCAGATGTGTGAGATATGAATGCCAGCTCTCATGGCTTCTGTCTCAACATCATGCTTTGAAAGTTCCAGCCTCTCTTTCTCTCTCTCTCTTCTCTTTTATTCATACTTGCACTGTAGCTCTCAAGTCAATTGCTTTAATTACTGAAATTTAAAAATTAATTTTAACACATGGTGTTACCACTGGGCCGATAGGAGTTCAGCGTTGTCCCAATGGTCGGGGGAGGGAGAAGGATAACGATGGTGCAGACATGTAGTTAGCAATTTTCCTCAGTTCTTCCTCAAATGATGGCAGTGAAGGATCACAGGTCATTAAGATTTAATAGTTGTATTAAAAATATATTTTAGAGAGACAAAGCATGCCTCAAGGAGGCACATGGTCCCAGCGACGAGAGCTGCAACAAAGTGCTATAATAACAACCACCATCACAACATGAGGGCAAAAAGAAGACCCCAAAGCATAAATGTCTGCCTTATATTTGGGCCATGATGGGGTGGTTCCAAAGGCATTCCTAGATGCTTGGCAAGTGAGGTCATTTTGACTGACACCTGGCTGCTATATAAACTTTGCCTAGTGCATGCCTGCGTACCTAGAATTCTACCACTGGGGTGTTCTTGAGCG
>NW_011915880.1:0-1914 GCF_000151845.1 Pteropus vampyrus | reverse complement strand
TCAGATTGCTTAGATCTCACAAAATAAAAAAATTAAATAAATAAATAAATAAACAAAAATAAAAATAAAAAGTAAATCCTTTCTGTAGAAAGTTAATAAAATCCAGATCCTCAAATTAACCCCATCATTTCATTAAACATTAACAGGTCTACCAAGAGAAAGAATTGAATAAGTAAGTAACAAGAACAAAGCCAGATAATATAAATAAACCCAAAGGAGAGCCAGGTATTGACTTTATAATGCATGGACTTTAACATAATTATAATTAATATGTTTAAGAAAATACATGGCAAGATGGAAAATTTCAGCAGAGAATTAAAGTATGATACAAAATCAAATGGACTGATACAGTAATTAACACTTAATGTTGAAAAATAAAATTAAAAAAACTTAATGTCATTAGATGGAGTTAACAGTGAATTCAATAGAGCTGAAAAGATTAGTAAAGTGAAATATGATGAAAATATTAGGATGAAACAGAATAAACAGTGTAAATACAGATAAAAAGAATAAGAGACATATGGTATATGGTGAAGCATTGACATATATGTAATTGGAATCCTGGATGTAAAAACGAGGACATGGGCAGAAACTATATGTGAAGAGATACTGGATCTAGCCATGGATTTCAAACACAAGAATAACAAACAGAAAAACAGACAAAAAAAGCAAAAAAAAAAAAAAAAAAAAAAACCAAAAACACGTAAAAGCAAACAGACAAAAAAGAAAAACAAAAACACGTAAAAACAGACATAAACAAAACCAAAAACACGTAAAAAAAATTTCGTAAAAGCAAAAAAAAAAAAAACCAAAAACACGTAAAAGCAAAAAAAAAAAAACACGTAAAAACAAACAGACAAAAAAGAAAAACAAAAACACGTAAAAACAGACAAAAACAAAACCGAAAACACGTAAAAAAAATTTCTAAAAGCCAAAGAAAAAAGAAAGGTTAAAAGCAGCCAGAGAAAAGACGCATTAGTTTCCAAAAGGCAATAATCAAAATAGTATGAGAATAAAAGCCAGAAAATAAAAGTGCTAAAAATAAAAAATAAAATACTGCAATCATAGAACACTCTATTCATTTAAAACATGCTTTAAAATACATTGAAATAGGCAGTATAGGTGAAAAAACAATTAGAGAGAGACAGAGACAGAAGAAATTTATCGCCAGCATACCCATGCTAGAACAATGTTCCTCAGGAATTAGGACGGTGATCTTAGATAGAAGCACAGAGATATAGGAAATGTATAAAGTTCAAAGAAAATAGTAAATATCTAGGTAAATCTTTTTTTTTTTTAATTCACTATGCTGTACTTTACATCTCCATGACTATTTCGTAACTACCAATTTGTACTTTTTAATCCCTTTGCCTTTTTTACCCGTCCCCACCCCTGAACCCTACATCTGGCAACCTCCATTGGATCCGTGTATCTAAAAGTCTGTTTCTGTTTCGCTTGTTGGTATTTGTCTTTGTCTGACTTATTTCACTTATCATAGTACGGGTAAATTTTAATGGATATTGAAGACGTGATAATGTATTATGGATATATATCTTCAGAATTAAAATGTATGACTAAATATACAAGTGAAAGATAAATGGAATTAAAGTACTAAAAGTGTTTCTAAGGTTCAAACATTACACATGGAAAATTATATAAGCATTCACTTAAATTAAATTTTCGCAAGGTCAAAGGTGTATAGTAATTTTTAGCACAACTACTAAAAGAATAGTTTTAAATAGTTTTATATATCTATGTAACTAATAAAAGAAGAAATAAAATAATTAAAAAACTAATTAATCCAAAGGAATACAAAAGGGAACCTAAACAAGTGGGACAAATAAAAATAAATAAATATTAAGATCATATGTTTCAGTTAAAATATTTTAGTAGTTAATTAAAGGCAAACAAAAT
>NW_011915879.1:0-1820 GCF_000151845.1 Pteropus vampyrus | reverse complement strand
TATATGACAAGGTCGCTTAGCTACTTAATTTGAGGAAAAAAAAAAACATCGAAAGTTGCCTTGGAACTTGCCATCAAAGTCAAGCAAAGTTGCAAATAAAAAAATATATCCTCAGTTAATTTTATCCAAAGTTGATTATTTACAAATAGTATAATTTAATTTAAAAAGTATGTTAATTAGTAAAGAAAACACATTTTTGGATCATACTCAAATGTTTACTTGTCTTCACCGGTGTAATCATTGATTGTCATTGCCCTTTCAAGTGATATGATAGTATTTCCTATCCCCACTTGGTATCTATAATAAAATAATAAAAAGAAGTCATAACTAATGTTTTCTGAGAGCTGACTGTGTGCCAAGTACTGTCCCAACCATTTCATGTGTGTTAATTCATTCAAACCTGAACAAGATCAAGAGGTAGACATAATGAATATCTTAACTTTACACATAAAAAAAACTGAGGCTCAAATAAGTAACTTTTCTCAGAATTAAATAAATAGTAAGAAGTAGACCGGGGATAAACGAACCTAAACACTCTTGCAAAATAAGATTTTTCTTTTCCTACTAATTACATAACGTTTGCATGTGTTTATGTGTGTATGTACATACATATATATATATACACACATATATATGCACATATATATGTATATATCTCAGGTAATGTTGTAAGAACTTACATATGTTAAACCACTTAATACTCTTTGAGGTAGGTGCTATTATAATCCCCATTTCATGATTTATAGACTTAAATCTCAGAAAAGGTAGTAACATGCTGATGGTCACAATAGCAAACAAGAGACAGAGCTTAGATCTAAATCACTACGTGATTCTGTATCTCCTGTGAAAAACAAGCAATCAAATAAAAATTGATAAAACCAAAAAATTGATAAAATCAAAAACCAAAATTGATAAAACAAAAACATTCTATGATCATACAAAGAATCATTTCTATATTCACACTTTTCGAATATATTTTATCTAATATAACTGATTCATTTTAATTATACTCAACTTGTAGTGACCTATACATTATTTTTCCTTTAAATTAAAATTTTTTTTAGTTACAGTTTACATTTAATATTATATTAGTTTCAGGTGTACAGCATAGTGGTTAGACACTTATATAACTTATAAAGTGATCCCCTATAAGTATAGAACCCATCTGACACCATACATAGTCATTACAATATTATTGACTACATTCCCTATGCTGTACTTTATATTGCCATGATTATTTTACAACTGCTAATGTACTTCTCAATCCCTTCATCTTTTTCACTCAGCCTCCCACCCGCTCCCATCTGGCAATCATCAGTTTGTTCTCTGTATCTATGAGTTTGTTTTTATTTTGTTTATTTGTTTTTTAGATTCCACATATAAGTGAAATCATATGGTATTTTTCTTTCTCTGACTTATTTCACTTAGCATGCTACCTTCTGGGTCTATCCATGTTGTTGCAAATGGTAAGATTTCATTCTTTTTAATGTCTGAGTAATATTCCATTGTATATATGTATCACCTCTTTATCCAATCGTCTATCGATGAACACTTAGGTTGCTTCCATATATTGGGTATCATAAATAATGCTGCAAAAAACATAGGACTGCACATATCTTTTCAAATTAGTGTTTTGTATTTCTTCAGACAAATATTCAGAAGTGAGACTGCAGGATCATAAGGTAATTCTATTTTTTAATTTTTTGAGGAACCTCTATACTGTTTTCCATAGTGGCTGCACCAATTTGCAATCTCACCAACAGTGCATGAGGGTCCCTGTTCACCACATCCTTGCCAACTCTTGTTTGTTCATTTATTGA
>NW_011915878.1:0-4001 GCF_000151845.1 Pteropus vampyrus | reverse complement strand
TCAATGGATTAAGGGATCAAAAGGTACAAATTCTGTATTATAAAATAAATAAGCCCTGGCATGTCATGTACAGAATGGTGACTCTAGTTAACAATACTGTATTGTATATTTGAAACTCTCTAAGAGATTACTCTTAAAAGATCTCATCACAAAAAAAAATTGTAAGCGTGAGGTGATGGATGTTAACTAAACATATTGTAGTGATCATTCCACGATGTATACAAATATTGAATCATTATGCTGTACATCTGACACTAATAGAATCTTATATATATGCCAATTATATCTCAATTTTTTAAAAAGAAGCTGGTTATTACACAGGACTATCAACAAGGTGTTGTCTATAGTTTACATGGCAGATTTTTTTCTTTCTTAGCAGTACACAAAATAATGGGACACTAACAATCGATGATATCTTATATCCTTTCAAATATAGTTTCTTGGTTAACATGAAAAGATACCTCGGTACATTTCAAGTGCTCCTTTCAGTAGCACATATACTAAAATTGGAATGACGCTGAGTTAGTTTGGCACCTGGGTAAGGATAACATTCAATCTCATGAAGTGTTCCACATTTTTTTCTATTTCTTAATCTGGGTGTTTCTTTGTGAACATTCATCCAGCTGTACACATGTTTTGGGCACATTTCTCTAAGTGTACCATACTTTAAATTAACATCAGTTTCTTAAAATATCAGTATACAACACAGTTTATATAGTGTGGATCTCATTTTTGTAACAGGATGTAGATGTGCATGCCCTCTCTCATTTGCACACACATAGCTGTATATGTAGGCACAGAATCCAAAATGTCAACAAGAATTATGGAAAGACAGGTGATTTTTACTTTCTTTCTTGAGCTTTTTCATGTCTGAATATTTTTTATAGTGAGCACTTTTTTTTTTTTACACACAGAAAAAAAGACAGGAAGACCTACTCTCATGTAAAAAACACATAGATATAAAACAAAACCTGCATATTCTTTGATCAGCAATTTTGCTTCACAGAATTTCTGTGCAGAAATAATTAAGGATGTGCACAAGTTTGTTATCAGAATGTTCATCACATTTCATGTCTTCTACCCAGTATTTTCAGTTCTGAGAATCTAGCCTAAAAATGATACAAGATGTAGACAAATATTTGTATACAAGATTTTTCACCATAGTATTTTGTAAAATATCAAACACTTCCAATAACATGGGGATAGTTAGATAAATTATTGTACATTCATGTAATGAATGTAGCTACTAACAAGGGTATGGGTTTTGAAGAAAATGTGATGACATAGGAGATGCTTTATTAATACTGTCAAATGAAAATGTAAAATACAAAACTACAAATGCAGCATAAACCAGATTGTGTAAAATAGGCATAAAATAAATATATAAAATATATATGCAAATAAAAAAAGAAGAAATACATGCAAAATTTATACTGGTTGTTTCTAACTGTGAAATTGTGATTTTTAAAATTATCTTCTGTGTACCTCTCTGTATTTTTTTAAAATTCTCTAAAGTAAGCATTACATATTCTGTAATTTTTAGAAAGTCATTTTTTAAATTACTGCAGTCACTGACACTTATCTAGAGAGCAAACATCCACACCAAAACAAAATTCTAATTATAAAAAGACACACTGAAGTTGCCCCAGGCCCTGCTTGGCAGCCCTTGTATTCCCCGTAATTGAACCATGGCCTGTTACTTAAAACCTGTTGGGTTTATTTAAATACAGTCCTATTACACCTGCTCATCTAGTTTCCTTGCCCAAAGTCAGTTATAAATACTGATGGAAGTAGGCAGAATGATGCGGTTGTCCAGAAACATAACAATTACTGTAAAAGTGAGGGAGAAGAGAAGAAAAAAATAATACTAGGCATTGTAATAATCTGGGCTTGTTTAGTCACAGGGCATAGAAACCCATAGATCTGAGGGCAAAAGTGATTTAAAACAATCCATATCCATATCCAGCATGTGAATCAAGTCATTAAATACATTTATATATAGCATTCCTCTATAAAAACCCTCAAGTTAATACAATTTCATAAAAATAAGCTGTCACAAAAGTTAAATCAAAGTTTTTTAAAATTCTTTTGATTGCACAACAAATATTGTACTACCATATGTACATATTTAATAGAGAAACATACCAAAAATATAATTTTTAAAGGATCAGAGTTTGAAATATTTGTTTTATACCCAAAGAGATTATCTTGTGCATCAATTTGGTTCAGAGTTCAACAAATTAATATCTCTGGTTTTATTTTTTACTCATTTTTTTACTACTGAACACTTTATTAGAATACAAGATAAATTCAAGAACCATTTTATTCATATTCTAACTCAGAACTTCACTATTAAAAAGAGAGAGATAGTAGAAAGCACCAACAGTCTGTCACCTTATAATTCTCCTGACAATCTTACAGGAGAGCAGGACAGACCATATCCCTAGTCTAATACTATCGAATGATTAAATTTTGATACATAGTGAATCATTCCTTTACCTGATAGACTCTATCTCTTAAAAATAAAAAGCAGAAGAGGTCATTTGTACAATACGTACCTGTTAACACTTTGGGTGGTTTTTACTTGTGTCTGCTCATGTCTTCTATGGTCACAAATTTTTCTCAATGTAATCATCGAAGATTTGGCACAAAGGAAAGCAATTTTGTAGTTACAATAATAATAATAACAACAGATATAGGTATAGATGTGTATGTATAGTGAATTATGCTAATATGCTAATATGCTAATTATATTCCATGATAAGGACATTTAAACTTAAAAGTGATTATAAGCAAAAATGAATTATCAATAAGAATCATACCAATAATTTACAATAGTGTTTTTTCTAACAGTAGCAAGTATGGAGAAATTAAGGAGGAAAGTCTAGTTAATAGATACTTAGTCCTTTAAATATTACATGAATGGCTAGTTAATGATTATCATTTACTAATACATATAATAAGTTTACACTTTATTTGTGTTATCTGCATCCTTCTAAAATGTGAAAGACACTCTTTGACAAAGCAGTTCTGTGATGAAGTAAGATTAGGAGATACTACACCCCTTTCTCGAAATTGATAGTGTCATTTAACATATTAAAGGCTCTGAGAAGGCCTGTGGCAAAAATAATTGGTCTAATCTAGAATCATCTAACCACACAGAATCTCCCAAATGTATTTGACCATGAAAACCTTTTTATTCTGCTACCTACTAATATCTCATGGAACCAGTGTTCCTTAGACTATACTTAGGGAAGCTTTATCTCTAACTTCAATAATTGAATTGACCATAGAGAAGCTGGGGAACCTACCCAAGATTTCACAGCCAATAGGAGGCAGAGCTGGAATAGGTACCCAGTACTCTGACCCACATTCACGTCTTCCTTTGACTTGTCCCTCAGCCACTTTACAATTATGATAAAATAGATCCCGTGGAGAACAAACCTACAAATCCTCATTACAATATGTTCTCGGTGTTTCGTGATCTTGTTTTCTGATTTTCAGCTGAAAATGAGTCTGGTCTCATCAATAATCCAGATTGTTAATGAAAAAAAGGAGGGGCTTGTAGTAGAAAAATAAATGTCATGAAAACTGAAAAAAAAAGAGGGGATACTTTATTCTGAATAGTATTAGTTTTTCTTTTCTTAAAAAAAAACTGAATCATGAGCTTTCATTCAAATAATAAAACGCTGAAGATAAACTGTAATTATACTTTGTGCTCCCAAAACCAATAGTATAGTTTTTGAAACTATACAATGGAAAAGAGTATAAGATTAATTACTATGCGGGTCAGTGGGCTTTTTCGTGTACATACCAAGTGGCTTAAATAATATCAAAAACAACTTTAAATAATAACAAGACTCTCACTGAGTTTCTGTAATATGCCAAGTTCTTTACATACCTTATCTCATTTAATTCTCAGCATGACCCTGCAAGGTACATGCTCATGTTCCCATTTGAAAGATATGAAAACCGAGGCTCCCAGAGTTAGCAGAGGTTAG
>NW_011915877.1:0-1841 GCF_000151845.1 Pteropus vampyrus | reverse complement strand
GGGAGAGCCCACCACATGAGAGCTGCTTTTTTGAGATTACAAATCAGGGTTTGGGCCTCTTTCAAGATGGTCACTGCACTGGCAGGAGACGTTCAGAGCGAACAACCCCAAGCTCCCAACAAAACACAATAAACCTACCAAGAAACAAAACGAAGAGAAGCAAAGGGCTTGAGGCTCCTGGTCGAGACCCCACCATCGTGCTCACGGATGGCCATCGGAAACGGCAAACGTCAAGGGGGAACCGACCGAACAGCATCCAACGGTCTTGTGTTTTTGTCAGGAAAACACCTGATCAGATGAGGGAACCACCAGTGGTGGCCAGAGACACAAGTAGGTTGATCGATGTAACTTGCGTCCTGAAGTCAGAGCACCGAGTGGCGGGGAGAGGGGACGCCGGCCAGTTCATCTGTGTCGTCATTTTTACCTGGGGCACAGGAGAACCTGGTGGCCCCTTGCTCGGGTCCAGAGAGGAGGGCAGAGTACTCTCTAACTCTCGACTGAAGGTGGGCTTCCTCTTAGCCCAGGAAGAGCCCAGCTTTCCCGCAGTGGGTGGCGGGAGCAACCTTCTTTACCAAACACTAACTGTGCGCCTGCGGAGCTCTGAGCCCTGGAAAAGCAAGGGCGGGGGGCTGTATCGATTCACTCCGAAAAATATTTAACATCCACTGTGTCTTAGGTACGATGTTGTTTAGATTTGGGGAATACAGTGATGAACGACACAGTGCTGGTCTCAGTCCTCAGTCAGATGATCGTGCCATAGGGAGACAAATACACGAAAGAGATAACAATGTCGCGAGTGTTACGAAAGGGTGTGCTGAGGGGCAAGGAAGCGTGTAAAGCGTTGGTGTCACAGCCACTGCCTGGGTGTGAGGGTCCCCGAGGACACGCACACCCGGCCCGACAGGGCTGGGAGTGGCCATGTGTCTGCAGCACTCGGGAGCCCAGCGGAAGGGGCCGAGGCGAAGAAGGGAGGGAGGAGGAGGCTGGAGACCTGTTCTCATTTTCCTTCACATCTCTAGAAGTTGATGTGAGATGCTTTTCTGAACTACAAGAAACCAGATGCAGTATTTTTTAGACCTCTTTTTAAAACCCTTTGCCCCAAAGAGGAATGTTCTTTACCATTCTGTACAGAAAACGCATGCAGATCGGTACCTGGCATGGGGCCTCCGCACCGCCCCCTGGGCAGGTAGCGTGCACGAGACAGCTCACCTGTCCCCTCCGTCATGTCCGCCAGCTGGCGCGGCAGCTCGGCCCGCAGGCTAAGATTCTAGAAGATTCCTACTTTGAACACACCTTGGAGTCTGTGGCTTAGACCTGAGCTCACCCTGAGGAGTCCGTATTCGACCTGCACAGCGAGGTCCGACGCAGCCGCGAGAATCCGGAGGTGCGGGCTTCGGGGGCCGGAGCGGGGCCCGGGCTCCCTGCAGATCCCGGCTTTGCCTGGGACGAGCCGGCGCCTTGGGATAAATCACTCCTCCTCTTGCACGTCCACATTCTCACCCTCTGCCAGGACGACACTATCGCGCGTGAACTTCCAGAACATTCTCTGAGCATAGGCATACGTGTGCACTGTCCCCTTCTTTGGGCGGCCAGTCCGTAGACCAGGCCGTCTTACTTTTCTCAGTCAGCAACTTGTCTTTGTTTTTGTGCCTTATAATTAGAAAAACTCGTTTATTTCTTGGCTCCCAAACGCCCTGCCTACCTTTTTCTCTCTCTCGTCTTGTTATGCTCTGTGCCGGGCCCTGCGCTAGGGACTGACAATGTAAACGCACAAAGGAGGGGGGTCCTGTCCCTCAGAGCTCCCTGTCTGACGTACACGACATTCTTCCAGCAACATCTTG
>NW_011915876.1:0-1362 GCF_000151845.1 Pteropus vampyrus | reverse complement strand
CATGTCTATCTCATCCAGACCCACTAAAGATTAGATGACCGTAGCACCATATGACTCCTGAATGAAACCCATGGAAATCCTGAGCCAGAAACAATAAGCTAAGCTGCTCCTAGATCCCTGCCCCACAGAAACTGTGAGATGATAAATATTATTTTAAGCCACTGAGTTTGGACTAATATTTTTATGCAGTATTTGATAACCTAAAACAGACCACGATCTCTTTAACAATTAAGATTTCTAATTGCTTCTTCCAGTTGCCTGGGGGTGCTAGCACTCTTGGACACCTGGGGAGACTCATAGCCCAGAATTACCTATTTCTAGTCTCAGGAAATGAGATGATTCAAAGCTGAGCTGCAGCCCTCTTGAGGGCCAACCCATGGTTCACTTTGACTCCCATGGGACAGCTGTTAGAGATCCCAGCCCAAAGTAAAATAGTTTGGAAGGCTCTCCCCAACTTTATAAGCCCTGGATACCAATCTCTGTGACCTGAGCAGTAAGAAGCCATTGCAAATTCTGCTCAGCCTCTCTGCCTCTCAGCTCTCCCTTCTGAAATTGGAATAGTCCTCACAGGAAGAAGTTACTCCAAACTTGGGGTTTATTAATCTGGACTCCCTTTCCTGCCATCTTCCCAGCAGATCTTTATTGTATTGGGAGCTCTTTGATGCCTTCAACTGGCTATTTCTTTATGTATTTTGTCTTTACAATTTTTTTTTAGTTGTCTAATGGGAGGACTGGAATGACTTAGTCTATCATTGTTGGAGGTAGAAGTCAAACTCTACTTTCATTTCTCTACCAGAGAAATTAAAAAGCAATGAAGGAAAAGTTTCTTTTTGCATAAACTTCTTAAGTCACAAAGCACATTCAGCAGTCGGTTTCAGTGTGGTAGTTTACTGAATTCTGTAGGATTTCCGTGTGTATCCTCCATCTAAAACGCTGGAGGGTACTGTTCTGATGACCGATCTGATTTGTCCTGCTTGCAAATTTCACATGGTGACATTGC
Organism: Pteropus vampyrus; assembly: GCF_000151845.1. Lineage (NCBI taxonomy): Eukaryota > Metazoa > Chordata > Mammalia > Chiroptera > Pteropodidae > Pteropus > Pteropus vampyrus. Next base: position 362 of record NW_011915876.1, on the reverse strand, counting down.
TGGTTTTCCTGTCTATGTGGATGGGCCATAAGGTGTCAACTCTGACATTAGTTCATTTTCTGAGTTTTACTCTGGTCAACAAGGGTTGTATTTTGATGTCACTTTTGTAATGGGGGCTGTATAGCATATTTTCTAATATCATATTATACCTCTGAATAGTTATTATTATCTGCAAAGTAAATCTTGATGGTTTTATTTTTATATATGATTTCTAGTAAAGAAAAATTAATATATAATAAATATATAATAAACTAATATATAATAAATAATTAAATACCAGCTTCAAATCATAGGAAATACAGATGTCTCTGAAAAATGCTGTGAGAAGGGAATTAATGTTGGGAATCCTTAAGACCTTATGG
>NW_011915875.1:0-8591 GCF_000151845.1 Pteropus vampyrus | reverse complement strand
CACCTGTCAAATTTGGAATTTGGGGCTCCTCATTACACTGGTTTCCCTTAAGGAAAACCAGAAGGATTGCAAGTCTACTTAAGGGCAGTGGGCATAATTAGGGGTCAGCTGTAGCTGAGAGGATGCATTTCCAGCTAGTAGTAAGAGAAAGAGAAGCAGACTGAAATATTTAGGAGAAAATGTGCTTTCTAGTCTGTGTTACCTCTGCAGCAGCTGAGAGATGCAGACAAGATAAAGGACTTTCACAAGTACCGTGGTAGCAACACACTTTGGAACTTTCTGGAAATATTCATGACCAAAAGATGAGTTGGATTCTGACTGCATGCCCACATTCACAGGCTCCAAATCTTGGTACACAGTCTTTACCTTTTTTGCATGTGGTTTGCTTGGCCTTGGCATATAAATCAGCAGCCACAGTAGAGACAATCTGACCCACGCAAATCACCTGTAGAAAAAACAGATCAAGAAGTGTGCCAGAAGAGAAGCATGTCCAGCGCTGGAAGAGCTGTGTGGGCTCCTGAGAGGTGGATAAGAAGGTCTGGATTCTGCCCTCCTGTAAGCGTGCTTTCTAGAGGACATATTCTTCATGGTTATGGAAGGCTGTGGTTGGCAGTGCAACTGCCTGCAATAATTGCAACATCTAGATCAAGAGGACCTAGAGCCCCATGACTTAGAGATGAGAGCAACAGCTTTAGTAGTTCTCTAGCTTCTCCCTGTATCCATCCTTAAGAACAGAACTAATGAAAAAATTGAGAGCGGAGGCTGTATCCCACAGACTCTGACATCATGAACATATTTGACTGGAAGATCAACTTCAATGTGCTCTTAAAATTTTCCCACATAACCCCCTCGACACAGCAGCACCTGGAGAAAGTCTATGCCAGCTCTACCCTTTGTGTGTTTGTGGCAGCTGTGGGGGCCTATGTCCATGGAGTGACTCATTTCATTCAGGCTGGTCTGCTCTCTGCCTTGGGCTCCCTGGAGTTGATGATTAAGCTGATGGCAACACCTCATAGCCATGAAACTGAGCAAAAAGACCGGGACTTCTTGTTAGATATACTTTCCTTATAGGAGTTGGCCTGGGATCTGCTTTAGAGTTGCATGTTGCCATCAACCCCAGGCCTTGATCTAATGGTCTTTACCTTAACAGCATCTTTCTCACTACCTCATGGGCACAGCAATGGTCGTCACCCTGAGTGCACTCTACCAGGCACCATAGCTACCTTTCTCTGAGAGATATCTTGATGTCAGCCATAAGCCTGATGCTCTTGTCTTCCCTGGGGAATCTTTTATTTGGATCCATTTGGCTTTTCCAGGCAAACCTGTATGTGGGGTTATTGGTCACGTGTAGCTTTGTCTTTTTTTGATGCTCAACTCATTATTGAAAAGGCCGAAAATGAAGATAAGGATTTTATCTGGCACTGAGTTGACCTCTTCTTAGATTTTGTTACTCTCTTCAGAAAATTCATGATGATCTTGGCTATGGATAAGGACAAAAAAAAGAGAAGTGAAATGACCATCTAGTTTTTCTCAGTTTGGCTTCTTCTCCCTTCACCCTTCATTTCCTCTTAGCACACATTACAAGTGACATATTCTGTGATAATGAAAAGCATCAGGAAAAAAACACAATATTCTGGTTTCTCTTCAGATTGTATAAATCTTTCGCCTTTTACTAAGGATTTCTGTGGAGAGGAACAATTCTGAGATTTTTTTTGAAAATATTTATTTATTTAAATTAGTTTCAAGTATAAAGTACATTGGTTAGATATCTATAATGTTCATAAAACGATCCCCCCAGTTGCTCCCTCCCTCCCCTGGCCGTCCACTTAGCCATCATATTAATGCTAACTGCATTTCCTCTTCTATGCTCCCCGTGCCCAACTATCAACTACTCATTTGTATTTCTTTAACCCTTCACCCCATTCTCCCAGCCTCCCAACCCTCCTCTCCTCTGTCCATCACCAAATTGTCCACTATATTTGTGAGTCTGTTTTTGATTAGTTTGTTCTTTTTGTTCCTTGGATACCACATATAAATGAAATCATATGGTATCTATCTTTCTCTGTCTGATTTATTTCACTCAGCGTAATAACCTCTAGGTCCATCCATGTCATTGCAAATGGTAGGATTTCATTTTTTTTTTAATGGCTGAGTAATATTTCATTGTATATAGGAACTATAATTTCTTTATCCAATCATCTGTTGATGGGCATTTAGGTTGCTTCCATATCTTGGCTATTGTAAATTGTGCTGCCATGAATATTGGAGTGCATAGATCTTTATGAATTATTGTTTTGGTTTTCTTTGGATGAATACCCAGAAGTGCAATTGCTAGGTCAAAAAGTATATCCATTTTTAATTTTTTGAGGAACCTCCATGCTGTTTTCCATAGTGGCTGTACCAATTTGCAATCACACCAATAATGTATAAGAGTTCCCTTTTCTCTGCATCCTCACCAACACTTGTTTTTTGATTTATTGATGATAGCCATTCTGACAGGTGTGAGGTGATATCTCATCATGGTTTTAATTTGCATTTCTCTAATAATTAACGACCTTGAGCATCTTTTCATATGTCTATATTTCCTCTTTGGAGAAGTATCTGTTCAGGTCTTCTGCCCATTTTTTAATTGGATTGTTTGTTTTTTGTTGTTGTTGAGTTGTATAAATTCTTTATAAATTATGAATATTAACCCCATAACAGATGTATCATTAGCAAATATCTTCTCCCAAACAGTCGGTTGTCTTTTTGTTTTGTTGATTGTTTCCTTTGCTGTACAAAACTTTTTAGTTTGATGTAGTCCCATTTGTTTATTTTTTCTTTTATTTCCCTTGTCTGAGGAGATATATCTGAAAAGAAATTACTGTTAGTAATATCAGAGAGTTTACTGCCTATGTTTTCTTCTAAAAGTTTTATGGTTTTGGGTCTTGCATTTAAATCTTTAATCCATTTTGAGTCTATTCTTGTACACGGTGTAAGAAGATGGTCTAGCTTCTTTTTTTTGCATATATCTGTCCAATTTTCCCAACACCATTTATCGAAGAGACTACCCTTACCCAATTGTATATTCTTACCTCCTTTGTCATATATTAAGTGAATGTATGGGCATAGATTTATTTCTGGGCTCTCTATTCTGTTCCATTGATCAATGTATCTGTTTTTATGCCAGTACTATGCTGTTTTGATTACTGTAGCCTTGTAGTATAGTTTGATATCAGGTAGTGTGATACTTCTGACTTCGTTCTTTTTTTCTCAAGATTGCCCTGGCTATTTGGGTTTTTTTATGGCTCCATATAAATTTTAGGATTATTTGTTCTAGCTCTCTGAAAAATGGCATTGGTATTTTAATAGGGATTGCATCGCATCTATAGATTGCTTTGGGTAGTATGGCCATTTTAACAATGTTTATTCTTTCTACCCATGAACAGGGTATATGCTTCCATTTATTTATATCTTCTTCAATTTCTTTTTTCAATGACTTATAATTTTCTGAAAACAGGTCTTATGCCTTCTTGGTTAATTTGATTCCGAGGTATTTTATAGTGTTCGACGTAATTGTAAATGGGATTGTTTTCTTAATTTCTCTTTCTGAAAGTTCATCATTGGTGTACAAAAATGCCATTGACTTCTGAGTATTTATTTTGTAACCTGATACTTTACTGAATTCATTGATCAGTTCTAACAGTTTTTTGATAGAATCTTTAGGGTTCTCTCTGTATAGTCATCAGCAAATAACGAGAGTTTTACTTCTTCCTTTCCAATTCGAATGCCTTTTATTTCTCTTTCTTGTCTTATTGCTATGGCTAAGACTTCTAATACGATGTTGAAGAGGAGCAGTGAAAGCCAGCATCCTTGTCTTGTTCTTGATCTTAAGGAAAACGCTTTTAGCCTTTCCCCATTGAGTACGATGTTAGCTGTAGGTTTGTCATATATAACCTTTATTATGTTGTGGTATGTACCCTCTATTCCCCACTTTGCTGAGAGTTTTATCATAAATGGATGCTGGACTTTTCTGCATCTATTGATATGATCATATGGTTTTTTATCTTTCGATTTGTTAATGTGGTGTAGCACATTAATTGATTTGTGGATATTTAACCAATCTTGCATCTTAGAAATAAATCCAACTTGATCATGGTGTATGAATATTTTTAATGTATTGCTGAATTTGGTTTGCTAATATTTTGTTGAAGATTTTTGTATCAATGATCATAAGAGATATTGGCCTATAATTTTCTTTTTTTGTAATGTCTTTGCCTGGTTTTGGAATCAAGATAATGGTGGCCTTATAAAAGGAGTTAGGGAGCCTTCCCTCTTCTTGAATTTTTTGGAGTAGTTTGAGAAGAATAGGTGATAATTCTTCTTTGAATGTTTGGTAAAATTCACCTGTGAAGCCATCTGGTCCAGGACTTTTGTTTTTTGGGAAGTTTTTGGTTACTGAGTCTATTTCATTGGTGGTATTGGTCAGTTCAGATTTTCTATTTCTTTTTGACTCAGTCTTGGGAGACTGTATGTTTTTAGGAATGTGTCCATTTCTTCCAGATTGTCCAATTTGTTGGCATGTAATTGCTCATAGTATTTTCTTATGATCCATTGTATTTCTGTGGAGTCTGTGGTTATTTCTCCTCTTTCATTTCTGATTTTATTTATTTGAGTCCTCTCTCTTTTTTCCATGATGAGTCTGGCTAAGGGTCTGTCAATTTTGTTTATCCTTTCAAAGAACCAGCTCTTGGTTTCATTAATCTTTTGTATTGCTTTTCTAGACTCTGTTTCATTTATTTCCACTCTGATCTTTATTATTTCCCTCCTTCTATTCACTTTGGGCTTTGTTCACTGTTCTTTTTCTAGTTCTTTTAATTGTAAGGTTAGATTGTTTATTTGAGCTTTCTCTTGTTTCTTGAGGGAGGCCTGTATTGCTATGAATTTCCCTCTTAGGACTGCTTTCACTGTGTTTCATAAATTTTGAGTCGTTGTGTTTTCACTTTCATTTGTCTGTAGGTATCTTTTGATTTCTTCCTTGATCTCATTAACAACTCATTCACTGTTTAGTAGCATGTTATTTAGCCTCCATGTGTTTGTGTATTTTCCAGTTTTTTTCTCGTAGTTGATTTCTAGTTTCATACCCTTGTAATCAGAGAAGATGATTGATATGATTTCAATCTTCTTAAATTTATTGAAACCTGATTTGTGTTCTAACATGTGGTCTGTCCTGAAAAACGTTCCATGTACACTTGAGAAGAATGTATATTTTGCTGCTTTGGGGTAAAATGCTCTGAAAATATTTATTAAGTCCATCTGTTCTTTTAGGCCCATTGTTTCCTTGTTGATTCTTTGCCTCTAAGATCTGTCCATTGGTGTCAATGGGGTGTTAAAGTCTCCTACTATAAGTGTATTACTACTGATCTCTCCTTGTATGTCTGTCAATAATTGCTTTATGTGTGTAGGTGCTCCTATGTTGGGTGTGTATATGTTTACTAGGGTTATGTCCTCTTGATTTATCAATTCCTTTATTATTATGTAATGCCCTTTTTTATCTCTTATGATAGTCTTTGTTTTAAAGTCTATTTTATCTGATATAAGTATTGATACCCTGGCTTTTTTTTCATTTCCGTTTGTGTGAAATATCTTTTTCCATCTCTTTACTTTCAATCTGTGAGTGTCATTTGATCTGCAGTGGGTCTCTTGTAGACAGCATATGCATGGGTCTTGTTTTATTATCCATTCAGTTACCCTATGTATTTGATTGGAGCATTTAATCCATTTACATTTAAAGCGATTACTGATAGGTACATTGTTACTGTCATTTTATTATTTATATTTATATTTGTTATTTCTATTTTCTTTTTTACCCCTTCTCTTTTTACAGAAGACCTTTTAACATTTCTTGTAATGCTGGATTGTTGGCGATGGATTCCTTAAGTTTTTTTCTGTCTGAGAAGCTCTTTATCTCACTTTCCATTTTAATTGAAAGCCTTGCTGGGTAGAGTATCCGTGGTTGTAGATTCTTGTTTTTCATAACTTTGAATATTTCTTGCCATTCCCTTCTGGCCTGCAAAGTTTCCATTGAAAAGTCAGCAGACATTCTTATGGGGGTACCCTTGTAAGTAACCAGCTTCCTTTCTCTTGCTGCTTTTAAGATTCTCTCTTTGTCTTTGACCTTTGGTATTTTAATTATGATGTGTCTTGGTGTAGGTCTGTTTGAATTTCTCTTGTTTGGAACTCTTCGTGCTTCCTGAACTTGTATGTCTAATTCCTTTGCCAGGTTAGGGAAGTTTTCGGTCATTATTTCTTCAAATAGAGTCTCAATTCCTTGCTCTCTCTCTTCCTCTTCAGATACTCCTATGATTCGGATATTTTACACTTCATGTTGTCCCAGAGGTCTCTTAAACTATCTTCATTTTTTAAAATTCTTATTTCTTTTTGTTATTCTGATTGGGTGTATTCAGCTACTTTGTCTTCCAATTCGCTGATTCGATCGTCTGCTTCATCCAATCTACTGTTACATCTTCTAGTGTATTCTTCATTTTTGTTATTGTATTCCTCATTTCAGTCTGGTTCTTTTTCATGATTTCTGTGTCCTTTTTTATGCTGTTGAGGTTCTCATTGTGCTCATCCATTCTCCCCATAAGTTCTTTGAGCATCCTTATAAACATTATTTTGAACTCTGACTCTGGTAGGTTGGCCTACCTCAATTTCATTTAGCTTATTTTCTGAAGTTTTCTCTTGTTGTTTCATTTGTGGCATGTTTCTTTGTTTTCTCATTTTATTAGCCTCTCTGTGTTCTTTCTGATGTGTCAGGAATATTTGTTTAGTCTCTCAGCCTTGGCTAGATGGCCTAATGTGGAAAGTGTCCTGTGTGGTCCAGCCGCACACTCTACCTGATTTCTTGTGCCAGGAGCTCCGGAGGTGACCTTTGTGTGGATTGTGTGTGATCTTCTGTTGTCACCGAGCCTTTATTGTTGTTTGTTAGTAGATCAGTGGGTGGGATTAACGTCAGGCTATACTAATTGTGGGAATTGGCTGTACCTACAGGGTAAGAGTTGTTGTGTGGGGGCTGACTCCACTGAGTGGGATTTGCCCTAGCAGGCTTGTGTACTTGTTTTAACTACCCTTTGTGTGTATCACTACTGGAGCCAGTCAGGAATTGCTCCATTGTGGTCTGGTGCCAGCCTCCAGATGCCTTGGTTTTGTGGCCCCTTGGGCTCCCCCGTAGGCAAAGGTGAGCCGCTGCTTTTGATTGCTCAGGGCTACCCGGTGAGAACTACAAAGCGATCTGCTGATGGTCGTTGCCTATGCTGGATCTATAGGTAAGTGGAAGAGACAGCGCTGTATGCAGGCTCTTGGTTATCCCCTGTCCCTGACCTACGGCAGGTTAGCAGAGGGACCAGTGCTCCTCAAGTCCTGATACTGCCTATTAGCTGCCTGTAAGTCTCTGAAACTGGATGAGCCTCTGGGTGATATGCGTGGTGAGTGGTGCAGGGACCCTGGGAGTCTCCTGGGTCTAGTGAGTAAATTTCCCCTTGCCACTGCAGTGTCTGTTTACATGCCTACACTGTCTCTGTGGCTCGCTGTACAAGTTTCCACTCATAGCAAGGTCAACTGCTATCCACCCTGGGCCTAAATGAGCTACCCCAGAGCAGGGGTATTTTGTGTACTGGATGGGGCAGGAACTCAGGGAGTTAAGGGCCATCAGGCCAATAAAAAACCCCTGTAATCCCCTTAAGAGATATTGTAGCTCGTACAGACAGCATGGTCTATCCTCAACTATTTTCTTTGAAATACACTCACTGTGCCAGCCAAGGTCTCTTGCCTGAGCTAACTGCTCAACCCCAGGGCCACGCAGGTCACAAGAGGCTGCTTGTCAATGGGCTGCAGGCACTTTGTGGCTTGGGAGAAGTAGGTTCTCAAGGTGACAAGGTCCGTTTGGCCAATATAGCCTCAATTTTGCTGAAACTTCTGTGCCTGGGCATTCTCGCTGTAGACCCAGATCACAGTGAGACCAGCTATAGACAGGAGTGTTCCCACAGAACCCTGTGCTCTCTGGACACAATATTGCAACTTGCAAGCAACAAAGGTCTGCCTGCCATTGGTTTCCGTGCAGTGACCACCCTGTGCCAGCCAGTTTGTTCCCTGTGTGGATTAGGCGATCAGGGGAGGGGAAGGGCAGGGCTGTGTCAGTTCGCTGTCAATAGGATACCTGGGACAATTTGTGGGCAGGGTGGGGCGGGGTCTCAGAGAGACAATGGCAGTGAGATCAGTTCATCCTCAGTCTTGTTGAAAATTTGGTAACTGTTGTGAGTTCCCACAGAAGACCCAGATCACAGCAGGACTAGCTTCTGTCTGAGACTGGCCCACAGGTCCCTGATATCCACCCAAGTTCATGTAGGCAGCAGTGATCTGCCTAACCCTACCTTTGAAATGTGGCTCACAGCACTGGTCGCCTGCTGGGAATGGAAATGTAACTTACCAGGTGAGCCGCTTTTGCTGGGATTGGAAAGGCTACTCACAACGATGACCACTCCGCTGTGAATACTATAGAGCCCTAAATCACTTGGAATTGAGCTTGGCAGCAATCCAAGCCTCACACCTGA
>NW_011915874.1:0-1411 GCF_000151845.1 Pteropus vampyrus | reverse complement strand
CTGGAACACCATCTCAATAAGATTATTCCCTGGTCTTCCTGATACAATACCTCCTAAGGATCTGAGTCTCAAATGACGTTTGCATTATCATGTGACAGTTAGCTAATCCTTAACTTCTCACCTTCACTAAGGCTGACCTTGCCTGAGGAAGCAAGAGTTACAAATATGTGGCTAAGAGACTCCAGCAAAGTCAGGATAGCATTATATAGATATGGATCAAAGGGCAGATTTCAAGTCAATGGGAAATTTATCACTTGCTCTGTTAAAGCTTAAAAAGAAGAAAGAATAATTACTTTTCTTTTTACTTTTTTCTTTCTATTGTTATTTTTTCTTACTTTAAAAGTTATCTGTGTATATAAGAGTATACATGCGCACATACATTGCTATGAATAAATGTTTGTATACCTCCAAAATTCATATGTTGAAGCCCTAATCCCCGATATGATGATACTTGGAGGTAGGGCCTTTGGGAGGTAGTTAGGTCATGAGGTCATGAAAGTGAAGTTCCCATGATGGAATTAACACCCTTATAAGAAGAGGAAGAGACCAGCCTCTTCTTTCAGTCCATACTCACCCACCAAGGAAAGGCATGTGAGTACACAGCAGGAAGGTGGCTGTCTAAAAGCCAGGAAAAAAGCTCTCACCAGACACCATAACTGTAATAGCTTTATCTTGGACTTCCCAGACTCCAGAGCTGTGAGAAATAAAATTTTTGTTTAAGTCACCCAGTCGATGCTATTTTGTTATAGCAGTCAGAACTAAGACATATATGTATAATATATAGTCACATATAATATATATTATATATACATATACATTATATATATTATTTTTGTAAAAATATATGGTAACCACCAAATCTTATCCAATCTCATACCCTTTCCAGACGATAACTCTATGACCACTTTCTGTATACCCTTCTTGGACTTTTCTATATATTTTCATATATTTACATAGTGATTCCTGGCCATGTTATTTAATTTCTATGCTTCAGTTTTCTCATCTGTAATGTGGATATTAACAGTAGCTAATGGAGCTATTGTGAGTTTTAAGTGAGATGGTATATATAAATCCATTAGTACAGTAACTGGAACTTAGGAAGTTTTTTTAATTCTTATATCTCTATAAATAGTTTGCTTTTGTGTTGTTATTTACACAAATGGAATTACGTTTTATGTAACTTTGTGAAACATGCCTTTTTATTTAGCAAGATATCTAAAATATGTTTATGTCTAAATATATAGCTCTACTTCTTCCTTTATAACTACTGTATAATATTTCATAGTGTGACTATACCACAGATGAGTTAACTATGCCATTTTGTTAAGTTGCTATCAATTAGTCACAGTGACAGATAGTGTTTCAATAAACCCTGTTGTGTAAACATGTGAATTCTTTTCCAAATAGATAC
>NW_011915873.1:0-1277 GCF_000151845.1 Pteropus vampyrus | reverse complement strand
CCCTTGGAGCTCCTTGTCTCCCAAGTATCATCATCTGCCCTCAGGTCTCTTTCTTCAACATAAGCCATCTCTGTGAATCTCCTCGCTGTCTCTCACTGTCTCCGAGACCGTAACTGTTTTTTGGATCATCTTTGTCTTTCATTCCTTGTGTCCACTGTCACTACCGGATTCGGAACGTCTGACACGCCGGTCCTTCCATGGCCATGCAGCGGCACTCCCAAGGAGGACCTTCGAGAGGTCCTGCCAAAAGGAAGCACCACAGGCAGACGGGTCTGGGAAGTCCCCATCTATGGGCTGCAGCCAGAGCAACCTGATCCGCCTCTCTGGAGCCCGGCTGGCTGGGTGACCACCCCTCCCCACCTTAGCCAAACACTCAGGACCCTCCAGGGTCCACACCAACCCCCTGCCTCCAGTTCCCATAATAACGGCTGCCATTTTGGGAGAGTTGACCGTGTGATGCTAAGGTCTTTATAGGCACGATGTCATTTAATTCTCAGGAGATAGGAACATGATGATCCCCTCTTTTTGGACGAGGAAACCGAGTGCCAGCGGAGTGTAGTGACATCCTTAAAGCTGTGCAGCCAGGAAGTGGTGGCGCTGGAGTGTGAAGCCCTTTGCGTTTTAACTGTGTTTCCCAACACTGGGTCTCTTACCCACCACGGGTGTGTTGAGAGAGGCCCTTGAAGTGTCAAAAAATGGCAATCACTTCTGTCTCAATTTCTACTTTAAAAAGATGAATAGAGTAGTTATTTTTAAATTTCCCTTAAAACATCTGGCAGTGTAGGATCTTCCACTTGCCTGGTGACTGCAGAGAAAGGGCACGTGCATGGCTCGGCCACTCTCTGGGTCTTAGTGACACTTCCCGGGTGCCGAGCTCCGTGCGGTTACGTGGCATTAAGTTGCTTTCATGCTGAGACGCAGATTACTTCATTTTTACCGAAGCAGACACTGCCGTTGTAATTTAATTAATGAGGAGCCCGTGTCACCAAAAAATCAACATTAGAAAGAAAAATATACCAATGATTCTATATGCGTCTGTGCTCAGTTTGGTGGAGCAGTGCTTACAAATCGAAACCTGAAATAATCTCTTCTCACCTCTTAGACACAAACACAAAAATTGAAAAAAAAAAAACCACAAAACTTTAAAAATCACAAAATACAAGATTCCAAGAGAAATAGGATTCCATAAAAGTGGGTGTTAAGGATGATGGTCCTTTCACTTGAAAATAAGCACCATGAATTCAGGGCACCATGTCTGCTTTTACCGCTGGGGTAAC
>NW_011915872.1:0-1502 GCF_000151845.1 Pteropus vampyrus | reverse complement strand
TGCAGTGGAAATAGAGAATAATGAAAATATGAAGACATTTTAAGGAATGCTCCTCAGGATTGGGTTTCTGGATGTGGGTAAATAAAAACAAGAATCAAACTTAAAGTCACAGTTTTGAATCTGGGCAGCTAGGAATATAGCATTGCTTCTGGCAGGAGGAAAGAAGTTGGAAATTGGGGTTTGTTGGCAGGAAAGCTTTGATATGCTGGTTTTGAGATGAGGGCAGTGTCCCCAAGGAGAGCTAAGCAGGTGTCTCCAACGTGCCAGGTGCTCCAGGAAATACTGGCTGGTGGAGAAGGAGAGGAGATTCAGGGAGCCCTTTGGTTTCAGAGTCATTGGCATGTCACTGCTGTGCGAGCTATTCAGGTGTGGATGAGATCTGAAATGCTTTTTGAGTCGCATAATGTAAAATCACAGAATCGTGGTCTTGAAGAAGTGGCAAAGGCTTGTTGAAGATATTCCTGACACTCACCAGCCGCATTCCTGATATGTCTAGCAGCCGTTGGTGGACACTGGAGTCAGTGTGAAGCCTTTCTTACTGAGACCCGCATCTACCTCTCTGCCTAACCAGATGCTATGTGCTGCTTTCTGGAGCAACACACAGTCACTTCCCTGTGGGAGCCTGTCAAGTATCTAAAGGCTGTTATGTCATCCTGTCCATGCTATACATGATGGTTTCCACAGATAGTCCTTGAGGACGTAATATGCAGTTCCTCATCACACAGCTTACTAACTTTCTGTCCATCCTGTACAAAGACTAGTAATATGGTGGCCTCCTGGGATACATCCTTCTTCAACAGCTCCCACCTCCGATTCATTAGGCTTTTCAGCAGCAGCTCTGGGTGCTGGCTCAAATAAAACTGATAATCCACTAAACCTCTCAGGTTTTTTTCACACGTTCATGTTTGCCAGTTCCTTCCAGTCTATACCTAAAGGCAGGGCTTTGAATTTTTTCCCATTGATTTCAGGCCAAAGTTCCAACCTCAACATAATTATGAATTTTGCTTTGGCTCTTCATCATGTTAGTTGTTAATCTTGGTTTGATTTAACATAAATTTAATAAGCAGAGCTTCTGTGTCATTGACCAAAGTGTTGATATAGGTAAGGGATACATAAAGCAATGCAGCAGGCAGGGTGACACTGATCAGTCTAGGCATGTTAGGATCATTTTGGCATATCCAGCCTCATTTCTTCATTGAGTTGACAAAGGCTTCCTGAGGTCAGGGTATGCTACTCGGGTGGTAAGTGCAGAGCTTTAGGGTCAAACACATCTATGCGATATTTTAGGTGGATTATCTTTTCATCTTTAAAATGGAGATAATACTCTATAAAATGGGGATAATAATAGTGAAGAGTCTATAAAACACTGAGCATTGTACCAGCATTTAAGTGCCCAGTGTTGTGTGCTAACAACTCTTTTCCCACAAGTCCGCCAGTTGAATTCTCATAAAAAGAAGCTGCATTCAGCTTGCCAAGACCTATTCATCTGGAAACTGCTGTGA
>NW_011915871.1:0-1970 GCF_000151845.1 Pteropus vampyrus | reverse complement strand
TACTGTTTAGAAAATCATTTTCTGTTCAGTTATTAAATAAACATACATTTGTATTTCTTCCATGTTTTTGTAGCTACAAGAAATCACAAACATCCGTTAGAGACTTAAAAAATGGCATGACTAAATGGAGAAGCTTAACATGCTTCTGTCCAGGAAAACTATTATAAAGTACTGATATTATTATAAAGGTTTCAGTTCTTTCCAAAATATAGTTTTACATAATCCTACTCAAATGCTAAGGATTTGTGGACTAACATAGAAAAATAAACAGAAAAGAAAAGGTAAATTTTTTTTTTTTATTTTTTAAAGAAGACATCAAAACATTTTAAAATTGCAGTAGTTGAAATAGAGGGTAGTGATCTCAAGAAAAATAGATGAATCACAGTTGATAAATAATGGATAGGTAGGTAGGTAGGTAGATAGATAGACAGATAGATAGATAGATGATAGATGATAGATAGATAAATAGATAGATGATAGATAGATAGATAGATAGATAGATAGATAGATAGATAGATAGATAGATAGATAATAGGTAGGTAGGTAGGTAGGTAGGTTGGGGGAGATTGAGATCCTGGAGAAAAATAGATGGCCTAGAAACAGACTTTAAAGTAAAAAAGTAATATATAACAAAGGATATACAAATCAGTAGGGGGAGGGAAGGATTGATCAGCCAGTAAACATATCTGCATCATCTCTCTGAACCAGGAGCCACGTTGGGTGCTGGGAGGAGAAGAGAGTCAAGCTCCTGCCCTCGTAGAGTTTAGAGTCTAGTGCAGAAGACAGTCCTATAAAATAAGTAATTACATGCATGACAAAGGAGATGTGCGGGACACCAAGGGAGTATTTTAAAAGATGAACTAACCTATTTTGGGGAATTGGGGAAAGCTACTGTAAGAAAGTGACTACAAGCTGAGATCTGAAGCAGTAGCTAAGGGAAGAGTCATTCTGGCATAGAGAAGGGCAGGGCGAACAGAAAGAAGTTCCCTGTGTCTGGAACACAGAGAATAATGAAAATGAGGCAAGAAATGAATCTGCAGAAGTAGGCAAGAGCCAGATCATGCAAGACTGTGATATATTAGAGATTTTGGACTTTATCTAAGGACAGAGAGAAGCTACTAAAGAATTTTAAGCGGGCAAATGACAATCAGATTTACCTTTTAAAAATGAATCAGAGAGAAAAGCGAATGCCAGAGACTCACTAGAAGGCTATTGGAGAAATTCAGGTAAGAGACGATTGTGGTTTAAAGTGCTGAAAATGAGGATGGAGAGAATGGAAATATTTGAGAAATATTTAGAGGTAGATTTGATAGAACTTGGTGATTTATCAGATGTGTAAGGGGGCAGAGAAAGGAAGCAGTCAAAGACAAGTATTTAATAAATGGTGTTCAGGAAAGTAACTGTGAGGAGGTAGAGACAGAGAATCACATTAGATCCTCACTTCAAAACAGATATCAAAATAATCTTCAAGTGGGAAAAGAAAGTAAAATATTTAAAAAGATGAAGCCACAGAAATACTTTAAGGAACTAAGAACTTCAGAATTGTGCTCCAATCTGCCTATGTACCTATCTACTTTATCATACCTATTTTCCAGTACCAAAGTAGCATGTGTAGAATACCCAGCTACTCAATACTCAAACACCCTTACCTATGCCTATACTTTAATTCATATTAATCACCCTTAACACTGCATCTCTATCCACTAAAATCCCACTGACCCTTCCGAGTCCAGCTGAAATGCCACGTCCTCCACAAAACCTGTCCTAGGTAGCTAATAAAAATAAGTTTTATTTGCTGCGATAGCATTTGGCTTATATGTTTTGTATAGTAATTCATATACTCTATTGTGACCATGGTTGTAAATATAAATATAAATATAAATAGATGACATAGATAGATTAGATAGAGATAGATGATATAGATATATAATATAAATATAAATGTAAATGTAAATATAAAGAATACTGTA
>NW_011915870.1:0-1532 GCF_000151845.1 Pteropus vampyrus | reverse complement strand
TCATTGTTTCTCCTGAAAAGCAATTGTCACCCTCACCGCTCAATTCAGTTCCTTTCTTAGCCGCTGGCATCTACCCAGGGCCACCCCTAACGTGCAATTTGCCCGTCTCCTCCTCTCAAGCCCTCCTCCCGCTTGCCCGCGCTCAGGGTTTCGTCCTCTGCCTGGTCCCTTGCAGTAGCCTGCACGCTTGCCCCTACCCTAGACATCACTTAAAACCTGTCCCCTGCAGACTGCAGCCAAAGAATTCCACCCAATGAGCACACAATAGTACATACGAGTATCGAATTATAATTATCATGAAATTTATATAATGTTATTAACCAATGTTATCTCAATAAATTTAATGTAAAAAAAAAAAAAAAAAAAAGAAGGAGAAGAAGAAGAATTTCACCCAAAATATTGTTCTGGTCGCTTCGCTGCCAGCGGCTCAGGGTCTCTAGGGGATAACATCCTCTGCCACCTATGTTCCCCCTGCACACCCACCTCCCACTCGTGTCTTGGACCCTCAGGAACCCCAGCATCCCTGCCCTTGCTCCATCGATGCTCTGTGCCTGTGCCCAAGCTGGGGCGCCCCCGCCTCACGGTCTGTGCCATAACCTCGTCCTGGCCGGGCAAAGCCCTTCCTTCATCAGTCCTCAGCTCAGGGTCCCTCCGCTTCCGAACCTTCTCAGGAACCTGGACCCTGGGAGGACAGCCCCCCCACTCTGGGACCCTGTCACAAGCATGGCCGAGGGCACCCTTCACTGTGTGGCTTCTGCGGCCGTGATTCACAGTGCGCTTTGCCCTCTAGTCAACCGTCGGCCGCTTTAGGGCAGCCACTGGGAATAGTCACTGTCCTTGCAGCTCTTAGCGCAGCAGCCGGCCCACGTGGGCGCGGCACGAAGCGAGCCCAAGGCTGCTACCGAAAGAACCAGCAAACAGTTAGTCCTGAGGGTGGAGCTGTCCTTTAGATCTGGGAGGGCCACAGGACGAGAGAAAGCTCTCCTAGACGTTCCTTTGACCCGGTTGTAATGAGGGTCCAGCCAGATAAGCCGGTCATGGGCCAGCTGGGAGGAAGGGGGGTATAGGGGGTGCCATGTCTCAGGCACTGCCTTGGGTGTGTCTCCTTCCCTGCTCCACATCCCATCCCAGCAGACACCCTTCCTGCTGCAGGCCAGGCCCAGCCCACTGGAGGGCTCCATTTCCTGCCCAGGAGGCTCAGAGTTTGTCTATAGGCCTTGGTCCATCAGGAAAGTGGGGCTCTGGGTGCTGTGGCAGAAGACCCCCCCCAAAAGGAGCCTGGACCTTACATGGAGGGTGAAGGGGAGCAGGGCACCCAGACGGGTACATGTTCTGAACCTCATTCACCAAGGGCCTCAAACCACAGGCCGTAAACCTCTCCGCATGAAGAGCTGCCTCGCCATCATACCTTTATGTGGCAAAGAGCATTCATTTATTCAGCATTTAAATAGAATATACCACCTACAATTTTGTACTGATTTTTGGCATTTTTCTTTCCGATTTGTTTTTTAACATTCAAAGTCCTCACCAAA
>NW_011915869.1:0-1585 GCF_000151845.1 Pteropus vampyrus | reverse complement strand
TCTCCTCCTCCTCTCTCTCTCTTCTCCGTCATCTTCATCATCATCATCATCGTTCATCGTCGTTCTTCGTCGTCGTCTTCCTTCCGTCCTTCGTCATTCCTTCCTTCCTTCCTTCCTTCCTTCCTTCCTTCCTTCCTTCCTTCCTTCCTTCCTAACTTCCTTCCTTCCTTCCTTCCTTCCTTCCTTCCTTCCTTCCTTCCTTCCTTCGTTCGTTCCTTCCTTCCTTCCTTCCTTCCTTCCTTCCTTCCTTCCTTCCTTCCTTCCTTCCTTCCTTCCTTCCTAACTTCTTCTTTCATTAGTTAAATATTTCTCTTTCAAATTTCTGTTCTTTGTATGGTGTGTATATACTACCTAGAAGCTCATAGGAAAGAGTAGGTATGGGGGGGCATTCTCAAACTTATTTCCAGTATGTCTCCTCTTATTGGAGAGAAAATGAGTGTTTTTGTTTTTTTTTTTATATAGAAGTTCAAATATATGTAGCAGGGTGTGTATGGATATTGAGAAGCCAAAAACTGTGAACTAAGCTGCTTAGTAAGCTAGTATCTCTCAGATCCAAGTACACTCTCTGTGCTGTGCTGGACTTTAACCCTGTTAATTACTATATATATATATATTTCCAGCTGGCTTTTTAAAAATATATAAATTAATATATATTAATATACATTATAGTTATATATTTCCAGCTGGCTTTTAGATACGTTTTGCCAATAAGGATATTAGGGTAAGGTTGGAAGACAGAAGGGAAGAGAGAATTCTTTCTTCTCTTTGCTTGCTATTTCAGTCAGGACCTCCCCTCCGTGACACTTTGCATTAGCAGCAATTGGTTCTAGCTTCCAGCTTCATCTAGTACCATTAGTAGCAGCCTCATAAGCCCCTCAGAGGTCCTGGGAGGCATCTGCTGCCCTGAGTTCTGAGCACCAGCTCCACTGGGCCACCCTTTCAAGATTCTAGATTCAGATAACGCTAAATGATTCCCATTTTTCCTCAGCACAAGGGGGAGGAAAAAACCCACCAGCTTCTTGATGCCATTATCTGGGTTACTTCGATGTTTTCTTTTTCTTTAAGTCCTCCAATATTTGTGTAACTAATTTCTTAAATTCCTTAAGCTGAAATATCTAATGAGGTTTCTGTTTTTCTAACTGGTCTTTGACCAATACAAAGGTGATGAAATAAATCATGAAGGGTGAAGAAGGTGTCAGTAAAAGTGAACTATGTAGGTGTATTTGAGGAAAGAAAACATAAGACGTGGCCAGAGAATAAATAGTATCTAGATCTGGCAGGGCTTCGAAGGCTCCATAAAGCCTTTGGCTTTTGTCATGAGTAAGCTAGGGAGCCATTAGAATGTAATATATATCATTTGTGCAGCCTCTTAAAATTAAAATATGTAGCCATCCTTATGTTTTTTTTAAGCCATTTCTCAAACTTCTCTGCCCTTTTTCAAAGTCTTTTCCTTCTTATTTCTAACTTTCTTCTCTTGTCTCCAATCTTTCCCCCATCGCAAGCTTATTAAAGTAAGCACTTTTTTTTGTAGCTACTGCTACTGTCTATAACTTATGACTGCTCTGTCATTCTCAGCAGGATCTAA
>NW_011915868.1:0-4690 GCF_000151845.1 Pteropus vampyrus | reverse complement strand
AAGCCCCCAGCCCCTCCTTTCTCAGGACGCAGGAGTCAATACCCCAAACCAGTCTCCATGAGGGAACCTGGACAACTGGGCCATCCAGTTCATCCTTCCTTGGGCATCTATGCCCTCAGCACCCCCATATTCTCTCTTTCTTGGCCATCCCTCAGCCTGCTTCCCATTACCACACTCTCCTGGAGGCCTTGGACACACACCGGGAGATGGTGGGGTCCCCAGGGAGCTTCCTGCAGGAGGTGGAGGGATTGACAACCCATCGCCGCCCCTGCCTGGGAGACTCAAAGGCCCCTTCTGGTCGTTGGCACCTAAGGAACAGCTGGCTCAGGACCTAGGGCTTGTCCGCAGGACACCTGCTCTGGTTCTGACCCCCGGGGGAGGGGCTGCTGAGTGACACAGGCAGGTGAGGTTTGAGGTCTAGAGCCTTGAACAAGGTCTGGACCACTAGGTCTCAACCCAGTCACCCCACACACCCCTTCTTTATAGAAAACGTTTCGTAGTGTCTCCTTAAATTCATCTTAAAATGGAATACCTAAGGTAAATAACTTACTTATATATTTGTAATCACTATAATGCCCAAACTGTATCATAAGGGAGTGATGAAGGAATGTTCTTCATAGTAACATCATCTGTATTTTGAAGGGCAGCGCCACGGCACAATCACAATTATTCGGCAAGGCAGAATTGATGAGACAGACACTTGCATGTGTAGGAAGAGTCACTACGTTGCTAAATCAGTCTTCCCTTGACATAGAGGAGAGTCGCGTTTCTGTAAAATTCAGTATAAATTTTAAACGTGCAAAAAAATGCTTGTGGAAGACAGAATTGGGTTCTAGGCTCAGGTCATTATAAATGGATTTGGCGCTTAGGTGACTGTCCGGTGGGACGGTGGAAAGCTGCGTGGATGTGGGCAAATCTTGCTGGAGAGGACTGTCCCCCATGTCCTCGCCTCCCCCGATCGCTATGACAAGTCAATGTCTAGACACTTCTCAGAAGGGTGATGGAACTCCTCTGAGAACCGCTGTTCTAGATTCAGTGGGTTCTAGAAGCCAGGAAGCTTAGGGGCTCCGTGAGGGTCTGAGTAGGCGTTCTAGGGCCGCTGGGGGCCTCGCACTGTTTGAAGGAGATTCTATGCCAGCACTTTCCACTCCAGCCTGATGCGAGCCGTTATGTAGTGTTTCGTTTTCTAGTAGACGTATTACAAAAAGATTTTTTTAAACAGGTGAAGTGGGTTTTGATAACATTTTTTTAACTCGTCACTGTAGACAAAATATTATCATCTCAATTTATAACCAATATAAAGCAATGATTAATGAGATCGTTCACTTTTTTTTTTTTCCCCTCCCACTAAGTTTTTGAAATCTCGTATTTCCTGTTTAGAGCATATCTCAGTTTGGACCAGCCACAGGTGGATAATGGCTCTGGGAAGGGGGTTACTTAGAAGCTGTCAGGGGTGGCCCTATAGAAGGTATCAGGAACCTATACACCTGGTCCAAAGAGTCTCAGAGTCCAGCCACATCCTCAGAGCCCCTCCCTACAGGCGACAGCTGGCCAAACTGGCCCTGATCTTCAGCCACATGCTCACGGAGCTGAGCGCGCTCTTTCCCGGGGGAAAGTACTGTGGACACACATACCAGCTGACCAAGGCCCCAGCCCACGCCTTCTGGAGGAAGCACTGCGGAGCCCAGTGAGTACCTTGTCCCCGGGGCCTCTCGGGTCCCTGGTGCCTCATCTGCCCTTGCCCAGGGACCCAGCCCCTCCCCACCCAGACCCAGGAGTCTGGGCCACCAGCCCCTCCTCCCCAGACCCAGGAGCCAAAGTCCCCAGCCCCTCCTCCCCCAGACCCAAGAGTCCGGGCCCCCAGCCCTTCCTCCCCAGATCTAGCTGCCTCTTTCCTAGAGTTCCTCCCATCCTGGACTCCCGGAGGCCTCACCTGCACCATCCCCCCTCTGACCAGGTGTGTGCTGCCCTGGGCTGAGTTTGAGTCTCTCCTGTGCACCTGCCACCCTGTGGAGCCAGGCTCCACGGCCCTGGCCTTGCGCTCCACCATCGACCTCACCTGCAGCGGCCACGTGTCCATCTTTGAGTTTGACATCTTCACCAGGCTTTTCCAGGTCAGGGAAGGCCAAGGCGGGGGCCCAGGCTCGGGTCCTGAGGGAGGAGGGGGTTGGGGCCCTGACTCCTGGGTCAGAGGGAGGAGGGGCTGGGGGCTTGGACTCCTAGGTCTGGGGGAGGAGGGGCTGGAGGCCTCTGAGTAAGAGAGACCCCTGAGGCCCACAGTGGGTGTGAGCGAGGTGGTGGGGTTCTTGGACCCTGGGAAGCAGTGGGGGAGTGGCTGCTTCCTCAGCCCCTCCGTGACCCAAGCGTCACCGCACTCCAGCCATGGCCAACACTCCTCGATAACTGGAAGCTCCTGGCAGTCAACCACCCGGGCTACATGGCCTTCCTCACGTACGACGAGGTCCGAGCACGTCTCCAGGCCTGCAGGGAAAAGCCAGGCAGGTGAGCGGCAGGCCTCGGGAGGCAGTGGCCAGGGGTCAGGACTCTGGATCCAGCCTGGGGCGTGGCAGAAAGCAGATATCCTTCCGAGAGAGGAAGGACTGAAGGGCTGAGATACCTCGGCCCCCGGGCAGTAGAGGACTCAGAGGTAGGACGCTGAGTGCCCCGTGGCACCCTTCCTTTCCTCCTGGGACCTCCTGGACCTTCCCACAATCCAACAGCAAAAGACTCAACACCTGCTCTGGCAGAGGGCCTCAAGACCCTGCCCCAGGAAAAGGCCCATTTCTGATAGGTCAGAGCCCATGCTCTACCATCTACAAAATATTTTCAGTATGACCCCCCACCACGACCTGTTGGGTAGGGTGCTGGGAACCAGATGCCTAAGTCCTGAAATTACTTCAAGCCAGGAGCTTTGAGCTGTTGGGTCCCCCAGAAAGTTAAGTATTGAGGGGCTGAGCTCCCTGGAACACCAAGAAGTTAAGGAAATAGGAGATCAGATTTGTGAGTCTTTGCAGGGCTGGGGTGTGGGACCCCCAAGACAGCGAGTATATTAGTATTTTTCCAGTTACACTGTATACTGGCTTCATGGGAAAGAAAAAAGGATGAATGATAGGAATAGTTGAAAAGACCAGGTTCGGGTTTCGGGCACAGCTGGATCCAGGTGCTCACGTGCTATAGTCAGGAATCATTCCTGTTTATCCATCTCTGCTTTCCTCTGTTAGCTTCATTTGCAGCCACGGTCAAGGTGGCAAACGGTTTCTAGGACCCCCTACCGTATACCCTGCCAGCTTAGCTACCTTGGTATTAATGGGGAACCTTTCTGGGAATTACAGCAGAAGTCCCCTGGCGGATTCGCATCACTGTGGTCAGGGGCCCTGAAATACACTGACTGGCCAAGCCAGATTCAGCCTAAACCCCAGTAGAGGAGGAACAGGAGCCCAGCAGGTAAAAAGAATAGGTACTTGTAGGACAGACAAGGATCTACGCCTCATTGCCTAAGAAGTGGGAAGCTGGGTTATAAGGGGTGAGGACTTCGACACCTGGATTCCCAACAGTGTGAGGGGCTGCGAGGTCACAGAAGGGACAGTGGTGACCACTCCCTCCCCACCATCCTACCTGTCTCTTCCTCCAGCTACATCTTCCGGCCCAGCTGTACTCGCCTGGGGCAGTGGGCCATCGGGTACGTGAACTCAGATGGCAGCATCCTGCAGACCATCCCTCTCAACAAACCCCTGCTCACGGCACTCTTGGAAGGACAGAAGGAAGGCCTGTGAGTCCCTGTCCTGGTAGAGGGAGGGCGTTGGCAGAATGCACCTCACACGGCTGTGCTGTGCGCGTGTGGAGCCCAGCCCCAGATCACCGCGGCCGCGGGCATAGTTCACACAGCAGACACCTTACACTTGCAATGCCGCAATGCTCCAGCAGGTGGCAGACCAGGGCCTGAGGACGGGGCACCTTGTCTGGATCCAGCAGAGCTGCGCTGTGGCCTACCAGCAGCTCCAGGAAGGGTGTGTGTGGGGAGTTGGGCACAGTCTCAGCGGCTCCATTCCTTGGAATTGCACTCAGAGCTTTTGCTTCTAGATGTCCAGGCCCTGTTCTAGAATCCAGACTGTTAGGGAACTGGGCCAACAGCTAGACCAGTGGTTTTCCTTCTGTAACCATGGCTACCCCAGGGCCTCGCAGAAGCTGCCCTGAGTGGGGGCGAGGAGGACAAGGGCAGGTGGGGTTCCCAAGTCCCATCCTGGACCTTTAACCAGAGCCTTCTTAGAAGTCATATTGATATGATATGATACGAGGTAGATCGTCAGGTAGGCAGTCGATTCTCGTTATCCGTGGCAGTTCTATTCTATAAAATTACGCAAACACTGAATTAGCAAATACGTAGCCATTGCTCCCAGGGGAAACACAGGTTCAGGTTCCTGCAAGATTGGTCACTTCTTTGTCAACTAGCCACCGCGTAACAACCTTTACGTGTGTTTCTGTTTAAAGACATCTCATGCGGAAGCTAAGCAGGGTCGGGCCTGGTTAGTCCTTGGATGGGACGCCACCTAGGAAGACCAGGTGCTGTACGCGGAAAAAAATAAAAAAATAAGGGGATTGTAAGCTGACAAGTCCTTGCAATCTGTGAGGTCAACCAAAGGGTTGCCTCACCTTAATAAATTAAATAAATAGATAGATAGATAGATAGATA
>NW_011915867.1:0-904 GCF_000151845.1 Pteropus vampyrus | reverse complement strand
TCCCATGCCAATATTGGGACATATTTTATACCGTAAAAATTTACTCCTTCGTGTGTCTGAAAATCAAATATAATAGCGCATCTTGCATTTTCAGCTGCTCAACTTGGCAACCCTGAGTGCACACCACCCCAGAGAACAAATCTCATACATGTAGGAGGCAGCTAGACACATGGCCTTGAACTTGGGAGAGGGTTTGGGGCTGGCTTCCTGGGGCCCGACTTGTATCCGCATGATGGACATCACTGCCCCTTCCCATCCTCCCCATCTTCTCACCTGCCAGGAGCAGCTGCAGCTGTACTGGGCCATGGACTCCACGTTCGAGCTCTGTAAGATCTGTGCCGAGAGCAACAAGAATGTGAAGATCGAGCCATGCGGGCACCTACTCTGCAGCCGCTGTCTGGCTACGTGGCTGGTGAGTCTGACCCAGACCTGCCTTTCTGCCCAGCCTCCCACACTCTCTCTGTGGTAAAATTCCCTCAAGGATCTCCCGCATGCCTCAGTCAGATGGGGAAACTGAGGCTCAGGGAGAGTGGAGACTTGCTCAGGGTCACTCAGGACCCCACCTGTCTGTGTCTGTGTCTCTGTCTCCATCTCTGTGCACCTGTCACCTCCGCTTCTCCCTGAGCTACATCGTTCATGGACGGGGCTCCTTCCTTCCCTCGCCGGGCCATCTGGGGCTGGTGGCTTCCCCTCTCTGAGCCTCAGCCTCGGCCTGTGGAGAATAGAGCTGATAGTAACCTCCCAAGGGCCAGCGTGAGGATCCAAGCCCCAAGGCCCTCAGAAAAGTCCCCTGGGGAAAGCGAGCCTCAGCCGCTCTGGAGCGTAAGTGCCTGGCCATTAGCTTTGGGATTGTGTGAGTGCATGACATTAAGCCTTTTGATTGCCAACTCATCCATTTCAGTAA
>NW_011915866.1:0-1042 GCF_000151845.1 Pteropus vampyrus | reverse complement strand
TAGTGAGCTCTAGAGCTGACTCACTGTCTCCTTCTGAGAAAAATGGAAAGTCCATTTTTCTCACAAGGACGAATCCGTTAAAAAAATTCAGATTGAAAAAAATAGAAATGCATTATGTAAACCAGGCTACAAAAAATGTTTTTATGATTTTAAAAAGAGTAAGTTGTTCCCAAGTGAACATCAACTTCTCAGGAAGAGTTAAGAGATTAAAAGCATATCTCACTTTCTCAGCTATTGAATATATAATAAAAACCCATTTCCTACATCTCCAAGGTGTTGGAAAATTGATTAGTAAATGCCTGTGAAGGCTTTCAGGGAGAAAGTGCTATCTCACTGCTAAGCACTATTCTATTTAAACTTGTTTCTGCTTCCTTTCTGTCCGCTGATTTCTAGGTCTATCTGGGATGCCATGATGGAGATTATTAATTAATTGTAGTCTTATAAGCCTGAAATTTCTCGGGATCAGGAAAGCTTGAAAAGATACAAATGAAGATTTGGAGCACATTCAGACACAGGCTCATTTAAATGCCAGAATAATTATTCCAAGCCACAAAGGATGTAAATAACCTGTCACCTAAGCGTTCCTAGGTGGCAAAGAAGGTGTTCTATAAATCAAAACAACCATTCATTAACAAACCTAACATACTAAGGAAGAACCAAAATACAACAAAGGCAACAATTCCAAATAATGTGGTAATCCAGTACCATTTCAACGTACAATTATTGAACATCTACCATAGGAGAATCAATATGTTAGGAAGTGAATAAGATGCAGCCCTGCATTCAAAGAAGGACATGCAATGCATAAATGAACAAAATAGGGATCACGTTTGCTAAAGTAAAAGCAACAACACAGAAGCACATATATTAAAATATTCAATTAATAGATCTTAAGTTCTGGAAAGTGAATCCTCAAATAAAACATACCGAATCAATGAATCTATACATTTGATCATGGTGAGCTGATATTTTTATATAATAAGATCTACCAACAGTTCTAAGGCTTTCCAGATAATCGGAACATTATTAACTAACAAAAATC
>NW_011915865.1:0-2247 GCF_000151845.1 Pteropus vampyrus | reverse complement strand
CAGGGCATTTTTTCAAATTAAGTACATCAATGATAACGTGAATATATTATATAAAATAAATATTAATAACATTTCTATATATAATATTCAGGTATGTTACATTATTATTTGATATCTGTATACACTATAGCATGCTCACCACCTAACATCTAGTTTCTTTCCATCACTATATAATTGACCTCTTTTACCCATTTTGCCTTCTCTCTACCTCCCTTCCCCTTTACCAGTCTGTTGTCTGAGTTTGCTTTTGTTTTGTTTTGTTCATTTGTTTATTTTCTATTTTATATTCCACATATGAGTGAAATCACATTGTTTTGTTCTTTTCTGTTTGACTTATTTTACTTAGCATAGTACCCTCAAGGTCCATCCATATTGTCTCATATTCAATAATTCATCTTTTTATTCCATTATCTATATACACATCTTCTTTGTCCCTTCATCCACCAATGGATGCTTAATGTTGTTTCCATACTTTGGCTATTGTAATAATGCTGCAGTGTTTTCATAATCTTCAGATAAATACCCAGAAGAGGAAATGCTGGATCATATGGTAATTTTATTCTTAATTTTTTTGAGGAACCTCTACACCATTTTTCCATAGCAGCTTCACCAATTACAGTCCGACCAACAGTGTACAAAAGTTTCCTTTTCTCCAGATTTTTCCAACTCTATTTCTTGTCTTTTTGACAATAGCTATTCTAACAGCTGTGAGGTGATATCTCATTGTGGTTTTGATTTGCATTTTCCTAATAATTAGTGATATCGAACATGTTTTTATGTGTCTGTTGGCCATCTGTTTAGATCCTCTGCCCATTTTTTATTCACATTGTTTATTGTTGTTGAGTTGTATGACTTCTTTATATATTTTAGATATTATTAACCTCTTATTGGAAGTATCATTTATAAATATTTTCTTCCATTTGATTGTTTTTTTTTTTTTGTATGGTGTAACATAATCTACTTTTTTTTTTTTTTTTTGCATTTGGCCTAACCAGTCAGTTTCGAAGTTGTTAAATTATAAAAGAAAAGTGTGTTGAGTATAGTCATGTTCTTTTATATACTTTGTTGCTGCCTTACCCAAGAAGCAGTGTTAGGTTAGTTCTACACAACTAGCCATATCTCATAAGAACCACAGCTGCTGTAAATCATGTTCCACTAGAATGGGGAGAAAAAAGTAAAGCCTCAGTGTTGTTTTAAAAAAGTATTCCATTTCTTCTTGGACTTTAAAATACCTATTAAAATTGTCTCATATAATTTCATTGTTATCTTAAATGCGGTGACGTTTCACTGCATTAGTAAAGCAGATTAAAAATATCAGCGCATTATATTTTTTCCTCCAACTTCTTATTTAGAAAGTTTGTAAGCTTAAGAAAGGTTGAAAGGATAGAAAAATGATTCCTGTGAATCCTTCAACTGGATTCACCAATTTTGCCATGTTTGCTTATACTTTCCTACATGTATGCTTATACATTCCTTCACTTATTAGACATGGTTTGCTCAGTTTAAAGGAAATTACATAATTCTTCCTGGAAGAACTTTATTACTTCCTTTTTTTGGGGGAAGTATTGCAACTATCTTTTTTTTGGTCACATAAATAATGCTCATAAAAAATATGCCTCAATTAAATGAATAAAAAATCTCAGAGGCTTTCTCAGTCACTTATACTCCTTTTTTTAATAAGAGGCTTATTACAATATAAATATAACTTCATTAGTTGCCAGAAAAAACTTTGTCAGTGGATTGTGCACAAATGTTTTTAAAATCTGTGTTGATGCTTGTTTCTAGACTAATTTGCTCATGCTATTCCATTTATTTTTACTTTTATTTCTATATGCCGGAAAATATTTTAGAGACAACAGCAGGTGGCAGTGCTAGCAAAGGTTGTGACTTTTGGTGTATAATCATCTTGGAAGGGAATGCATCTTTCAAATCTACAAGAGAAATACAATTAGTAAGGAATCTTTGAATAGAGACATACATTTATTGCCAATAATTTTATTTCAAGAATTATTTGAGAAATCAATTGAAAATTGTTTAAGATTTTATTTTGAATAAAAATACTGGTTTAGGGGCTCAATTTTGTTTTAACTAACTAAAACTATCTCTTTTTTTTTTTTTGCATATTCTATAACTGAATACATAAAATAGAAAGATTGGGTAGTTTGAATCCTGTTAAAATTTTCATGAAAAATGTTACAGCAACGTTTATTTTTATTGATGAAAGGGGATTATTTTGAAATTTTTTGG
>NW_011915864.1:0-1764 GCF_000151845.1 Pteropus vampyrus | reverse complement strand
CACTCTACTGAGAAAAAGTCACATGGATACTGAGGGAACATTAACATTCTAATGTATTGGTGATTGTGGAGAGAATTTTGAATGAGACTGAGAAGCTGCTATCAGAATGGTAGAAGTTGAACCGGGAAAGGCATAGAAAAATAAAGCAATATGCAATGTGAAATACTATGAAAGTTTTATATAGAATAAAAACTAAAATTTTTATTCAAAAGTACAGAGGTTATATATAACTCTAATGAGAGGAATACTAATATAGTTGAGTAGAATTCAACTTCGTGGCTGTTTGAGGGGAAAATTCAAAGTAGATTAGAAACCATGAATGATTGTAAAAGAGAAGAGGGTTAATAAATTATTTAGGCAAAAATAATAAAAAAACAAACAAACATGTTACTATCTTAGATGTATTCGAATGGGTAAAAGGTGAAGAAGTGAAAGGATTTATCTATGTCTAGGTCAGAGTAGATAGATCAGAGGGAAGTGTACTGATGGGGATAATGTGTGGTGATGGCAGAAGTAGTGCTCAATAAACATGTCTGTTCATCCAATTTTTAATTGAGTGACATCCTCGAAAGATATGAATAGCTGTTCTCATGAAGCCTACATGGGACAAATTTATATCTATATCTATCTGTGTACACATACATTTAGATATATATAGTTGTGCACTGGTAACAGCAGCGAGCTTTCTGAGAAATGCATCATTAGGTGATTTTGTCATTGTGTGAATATCGCAGAGTGCACTTACACAAACATAAATGCTACAGCCTATGACACATCTAGGCTATATGGTATAGCCTGTTGCTCCTGGGCTACACATCTATAGCCCAGAATGCTACACACCTGTAGCCCAGAAAGCATTTAGATTTGTGTAAGTGCACAACAGGCTATACCAGCATGCTGCTATACTGAATTCTGTAGGCAGTTGTAACCCAGTGGTCAGTATTTGCATATTTAAACATCTAAATATAGAAAAAAAATAGTAAAAATATGGTATAAAAGATTAAAAAAAAAAGAGTATACCAGTATAGGGCACTTAACCATGAAATGAGCCTATAGGACTGGAGGTCGCTCTGGGTGAGACAGGAGTAGTGAGTGAGTGTGAAAGCCCAGGACATTATTGTTCATTCCTATAAACGTTATAAGCACTATACGCTAAGGCTACACCAAATTTATAAAACGACATGAGATTAAATCAAGCACAAGAGAAAATGATACATTCAAGAGACATGTTAAACACAAAGACATATGAGACTGCAGATTGTGTGACATGGCATGTAGTTTTACAGCAAACTTTGTCATGACGGCTAGGATGTCACAGGAGATAGGGATTTTTCAGCTCTGTAATCTTATGGGACCACCATGTTACACGCGGTCTGTTGTTGGCTGAAACATCGCTGTGTTGCGTATGACTGTCTATTATATCTAGTCGTAATAGTGAATATAAATTAAGATGAAAAAATAGGCAACAATGACAGGAGTTTCCTATTTAAAGTACATTTACCAGGGAACTCTTCCTGTGGTGACATTTCATCTGAATCCTAAATTATGTCAGGGAGCTAGGACATAACATTCCAAGCTGAGGGAACTCTGAGTGCCAGATCCTGCCTGATATTGAATTGTGCTTAGTATGTTTAAAGGATGCCAAGGAACTCCACAGAACTGGAAAATGTAATAGAAGTAAGACCAGAGAGTTAACAAGGAGCAATCATGTAAACACTGAAGATCATTAAATGCATTAAATATTTAATGAAGACCATTAAATAC
>NW_011915863.1:0-1755 GCF_000151845.1 Pteropus vampyrus | reverse complement strand
GAGATAGAGAGAGAGAGAGAGAGAGAGAGAGAGAGAAGGGGAGGGGGAGAGGGGAAGGGAGGGAGGGAGGAAGGAAGGAAGGAAGGAAGTAAGTAAGTAAGTAAGTAAGTAAGGAAGGAAGGAAGGAAGGAAGGAAGAGACAAATGGGAAATACAAAAGTTCTTAAAATTAAAAAAAATTAGCATATTATCAGAGTGAAGGTGTTTTACTCTCAGGCTCAGTGTGGGGAGCAATCATTTAACCTGATGAACGGCCAGGGTTGGAAAGATCAGAGAGGCGAAATCATGACTGCTGTTCTCTGGCCCATGGATGGCAAAGGTTATGCTCTCTTCTTTGAGTTATTTCCTGGCATTTTCTCCTGATATATGAGCTGTTTTGTTCAGGATAATTTTGGTAGGTTCCCTCTAAAAGGATTTCTCGTAGCCCCCACTGGCATTGCTGCTTCTTACATGCTTTTTCTGGTGAAATCCCTTCTTGAAATCCTAAGAGATGCAAGGTGGGGTGCAAATTTCCGACAGCATTGGCTTCTAGGCCGTTCGTTCGTGTTCGAAGAGGTTGGATTAAGCCTGTCGTGCCGTAAAGACTGCCTGCTAGAGAGTGCTCCCACGTAGCTTACTGACGGTTTAGAGAGAGTCGTGGCATCTCTGTGCCCAGTCCTTGTTGAGTGAGCTACTGCTGAGTGAGACGGACGTGTTTTTTATAATGATGAGATCATTTGTCCACTTATTAGTGTATAAAGCAAGCTATTTCTTAAAGACCAAAGTTGGATTTGAGAAAGAGAGTGAAGGTAATGACTTATAGAAAGGAAAAAAATAAAAAAAGCTTTTGCGTGTATTCGTTCATGTGTTTTATTAAAAGTTTTAGTGGCTGCTCCCAGAGCAAGGTGTCTGCGTCTTTAGTCATTTTCATTTTAAAAACGGAGACTTATATCTCCATGTCTTCAGCTGTCCCAGGGGGCGGCTAGGCCACTTTTAACAACATTAATTTTGCTTTATGACAGGACTCGTGCTGCCCCAGGTCTTCAGAACTGCCTAAAATGTCTGGAAAAGTAGATAATGAAGAGGATATTAGAATTGTAAACAAGAACAATTTTGTAATAAAAACCATAAATTTTCTCCATTGGACTTTGGGTTTAATACTGCGGCAGCAAAAGTGTCACGAGTCGTAATTTGTTGGTGGCTGCTGAGCATCAGTTACAGTCAGAGCATGTGAGGACAGGGCGAGTCCTTCTGGTGGCCCATTAAGGGGGCTCACGGATGGCTAATTACACTTTTGTCATTCTAAAGCATCTCTCCCATTTGACTTCACATCGTGCCACCTGACGAAGAGCACGTGTGTGTCGTCACTTTCCAGAAGGCGCACAAAGACTCGCACCTTTATGCAGAGGTGTTTGGGATAGGTTTAAAGGACTGGTTAGTAGTGAACGTGGAAGACTCGCCCTACTCAACGTCAAAGGAGACCCATGTCTACACCGACCCTGGACCACCTTCGGAAGGTTTGGGAAG
Source organism: Pteropus vampyrus (assembly GCF_000151845.1). Taxonomy (NCBI): domain Eukaryota; kingdom Metazoa; phylum Chordata; class Mammalia; order Chiroptera; family Pteropodidae; genus Pteropus; species Pteropus vampyrus. The sequence goes on along the minus strand of NW_011915863.1, from coordinate 250 downwards.
AACCTCGATTGGGTCCTTGACGAAAGAAGTGCCCCTCTCCGCTGTGTGTTTCTCCAGCAGCACGTCCCCGCCTCTGTCTCTTTATTCATCCTCCTTGCTGACAGGGTGTATGAGTCTGATACAATGAACTAAGAACAGTAGATTCCCCCCCAAGAAACAGAGCGTTCTTCTTTGTCTTCAAGGAACGTGGAAGCAAAGCATAAAACGCAAGCATCATCGTCTGTTGCCATCACAAACAGGACTATGTGCT
>NW_011915862.1:0-1288 GCF_000151845.1 Pteropus vampyrus | reverse complement strand
CCCAATGTAAATGGTTTATATATATATATTATATATTACACGCATATAAAATATTGTGTGTATATATTATATATATTACCACACATATAAATAGAAATATGTGTGTATATACATATATATATGAGGCCCTTTATAACGTTTTATATATATATATATATATATATATATATATATATATATATATATATATATAAATGATTAGCACAATCGAGCTAATTAACACATGTATCACATTACCTACTTATATTTAGCATAGCCTTTCAAGGGGTCCTGATTATTATTTCTAGCACAGTGTGATATATTTAGAAGGGAGGGTATTATTGGAATAATTTGGAACTATCAGCTGTGGACTTAGGCATTGGATTAATTGACACCTCAAAGATATTTTGTATGACTTTGAGATTAAATTATTAGGTACTATATTTATTAAATATTACATAGAATTTATGTTATAAAGAATGAACACAAACTTTGCCAGATATAATTAGAAGTTTTCTTCAGAAACAGTGGACTGTAAACCCTGGTTTGGTTCTACCTTAAGGTTGGTAAATATATGCATCTTTATGGAAACAGTAAACAGTATGACTGTATTGATTTTTCTATTTCTAGTCATTTTTTATTTATCTGTTGCACAATGAAAATTGGGTACATCTTTATGTAAAAATTACATGTTTGATTCTTTTGACTTGCAAAAAGGATTTGTTCTATTTTTTTCCTCAATTTACTTCTGCAACTAGTATTATGCCAAAAGTTTCTAGCTCTGGTGTACCAAAACCCATGTTTTTCTCTCTGGACCATGAGAACAAGTTCTGCACTTTGATACTGTAAATGATGCAAAGACCACTTCAGAAGTAGAGTATGCATCTTACCTTAAGTGGAAAAGAATCTAGTAGTTCTAATGCAGTGGCTCCAAAGTTCATTTTGCAATCCAGCATTTTCACTTTTTGTTAGATAAAGGAAATCAAAAACTATCTTGTTTAGGATTTAGGAAAATGTCTAAAGTGGATAGACAGAGGCTGCATTTGATTGGACTGTGAGCAGAAAGGAGAGGAGACCAGGGAATATCATCAAGTAACAGAAATGGAGGAGGGTCTATTCGAAGGCACATGCAGTATCCTGTTCACTACAGATGCGAGATTCCAGGAATACAGGGAGGCTGCTTACATGTGAGACCGATCAGAGGGAGGGACTAACTAGTGATCTGACCATATTATATATTAAATGACAGGATACCTTCTGTCTTTGATTTGGATTACTTAAGAACCAAAGGTCTAGAGTGACAAAAGCA
>NW_011915861.1:0-1278 GCF_000151845.1 Pteropus vampyrus | reverse complement strand
TGCTAATGAAAAATACATGATCTCATTTCAAACTGCCATTTAGTGGAACTATACACACAGTCCCCAAATAGCCGCAAAAGATTTGGTTTAAGAATAAACTCAATCTGAGGCTTTACCTTAGATTTAATCTCAATATAATCCTGACATAATTATGGTATTTTCCAATTCTCCTTTTGCAGGTATAGAACTACTTGTCATCCCATGGAGTTTTCCTGTTTCTCTATTAGTTTTGAGTTAATGAAGCTCATGGTCTCAATTAGTTGAGAGAGAATTCAGAGAAAGAAGCAGTTGCTGTTATCTGAAGGAGGGATGTAGTGCACAGGGCAGAGACCAACCAAGTGTAGTTACTTGCATCAATGTAGTTTGAAGAGTCAAGAGATGCTGTAGGAGAATCTGGAACAAGATGCAAAGGATGGAGCAATTAAAAAAAAATGGAGAGAATGGATATAAAGAAAAAAATTTTGAAATTTTCAAAATTTTATGACTTTCCCCAAATAGAATCACAATTCCAAATGCACTTACATTATAATGCACTTACATTATAATTTTGAAGTTAGAAAATGGAGAGTCCTTAAGAATAACATAAAACGAATTTTTAAAGTAAGAGCTTTCCTCTCAATTCTAAATGCTATAAGAAGAAACCATTTAACATAAATCATGACCATTCAGTTTTTATGGTTTTTTTTTTTTTTTTTTAGCTTTGAAAAAAGGCTATTTTTAAAGAGCTCTTTTAGGTTTATAGTAAAATTAAGAGGAAGGTATAGGATTTTCCATCTGCCCCCATAGATGCATAGCCTCCCCCATGATCAATATCACTCATCAAAACAGTAGATTTTTTACCAAGCATGACCATAATCACCCAAAGTCTATTGTTTATCTTAGCGTTCACTCTTGATATTGTAGATTCTATGGATTTGGACAAATGTATGATGGTATCTATTTATTATTATAATATCAGACAAAATATTTTCACTGCCTTAAAAATCCTCTGTCCTTTGCCCATTCATTTCTTCTTCCATCCTCAGCCCTGACAACCACTGATCTTTTTATTGTATCCATAGTTTTACCTTTTCCAGAATGTCATATAGTTAGAATCATAGCATATGTAGCTGTTACAGATTGGCTTCTTTTACTTAGTAATAAGCATTTAAGAATCTTCCATATCTTTTTTTGGCTGATAGCTTATTTTTTTTTAATGCTAAATAGTGATCCACTATGTGCATGTTTATTAGTTTATTACTTCATTCACCTACTGAAAGATATTTTGGTTGCTTCCTA
>NW_011915860.1:0-1123 GCF_000151845.1 Pteropus vampyrus | reverse complement strand
GTAAATGCAAAAAAAAAAAGCCACCGAAGGATTATATAAAGAATCAATAAAATTATATTTGTAAAGTTGCTAATTATGTTTCCATATCGCTTACACAATATATAGTAATGTGAAGTATTTTTCAAGATGTGGAATTGTATGTTTTCCATTCTCCTTTGGAATGCTTATTGTGCAATGAGTAAATCAGTAAACAAAAATTTACTCAATATTTGCTATGTGTTCACTTGGCACTATTTGGAATGAGCATCTGCTTCCATCTATTCCAAAACCTTTCCTTGCCTGAAGGAGATCATTCACTTACTAAGAAGTTCTAGATGTCAAATTTTAATCTTCAAACACAGGTATTTGACTTACAATGTTCCCATCATGCTCTGAGAAACCACCATCTAGTTCTGGCATGTTTGTTATAGATCCCCTCCTGGTAAAGAGGCTTGCAAGATACAGAGCCAGGTGTGGTTTGGTCATAGATTAAATTTTGGGTTGTTGCTCCTGGACTTCAATGGATTATGAATAAAATGTTCTATTAAGGTTTTTTTTTTTTTTTTTTTTTTGTCAGCTATGTAGCTTTAAATCTGAGTTGTCGCTTCAGAGATAAGTTTGTTGGTTTAAATTTTGCAGTATTGTGTGGGCTTGCGATTTACAGGGATTTCTAATGCCCATAAATATAGGCGTAGAAGATTCTATTTCCATCAAGGTTAATTTTAATTTCAAGCCATCGTAATCCTCATAACAATGAAAGGTTTAATTTTAATGAAGTAATTCATGACAGACAAGCTATCACCAGGGAACCAGATGAAAATGATTTCCGTTCATTTCAGACTGTATTTTGTCAGGATTCTAAAGAAATTAGGAAAATGGGGTTAGAACTGGCCAATGATTATTTATTTATGTAGCATTGTAAAACTCTTAGTCATTGCATTTAATATATTTATCTTAAATCTTATATCTCATTGCTTAATGAAATTCTATCTTTCCTAGTGCAATCATATATTTCGATATCAGAAATCTGACATTTAAAAAAATTATCGCTTGAAATATTAGAGGTCACCACCCAATTGTGATGTGTGATGTAGCAACCACGTTTAAATATAGACCCTCTCTTACTTTCAAATTTGATATGTTC
>NW_011915859.1:0-1572 GCF_000151845.1 Pteropus vampyrus | reverse complement strand
GGGCGGCGCTTCCCACCCTTCTTGAGAGCCGCCTCGGATCCGCCGCTCTGGCGCTGTGGGTGCTGGCGACGGCGGCCGCCGCGCTCGCGTTATGAGCCATGTTCAGTTCGTGACGGGGGTGCAAGAGGTGGTGGTGCACACTGTTCAGGCCGCCGCCGTCGCCGCCGCCCCCCAGCATGAGTCCCGGTGTCGCCGCCGCCGCGCCGCGCGCCCCCGCCTCCAGGTCCCGGGCCCCGAGCGCCGGCCGCGGCCCGGGGGGCGCCCGCCGCTCGCCGCTGCCTGCCCGCGCCCGCGCCGCCGCCGCCGCCGCCGCTGCTGCCCGCGCGGCCATGATCGCCGCGGCGTGGCGAGGCCGGCGGGGGGCGGAGAGAGACAATAAAACCCACTTTTTAGTCCGCGGCCCCTCCTGTGCGCATCCACGCGCCCCGACGGAGATCGAGCGAGCCCCCTCCCCCTCCGCAGGCCCCGCCGGAGCCGAACCGGGAGTCACGCCTTACGCTCTGGGCCTGCTCCCGCTGTGTGATTTCACGGTGAAAGTTTTGAGTTCAGGTTTAAATGAAACTTTTCTCTTTTCCTCTCTAACCCGGATATGGGTAAATACACGACCGGCTGAGCCTATCGGGCCCAGCATGGCATGAGGGAGCCGAGCGAGCCCGAGCAACTATTATCCACTTCTCTCTGATTACTCGTGTGCACTCGCAAAACGCGGACTGGACTCGGCGGCCCGCCGCCGCCGCCGCCGCCCGCCGGGCCCTGCGCCCGCCCGCCCGCCCGGGCGCAGCCTCGCGGGCACCCGGCGGGCCCCGGGCCCGGGGACCCGGGCCGGCGCGGCAGCCGCCCGGAGCGCGGCGGCGTGGGGCGGCCGGAGGCTGCACTTGCCCCTCGTGCCGCCGTCTCCTTGCCAACCGGGCGTTCGCGTGTTTGTTTTCACGTCTAAAAGGGACGATACAAAGGTGGAAAACGAGTCTGACGAGCAGACAAAAGAGGGAGAGGGGCTGGGGAACAAAGTTGTCTGTTGGCCTCAAAGGTTCCGAGGAGCCGACGAAGAAAGAAAATATTTGGGCAGTCGGAGCAAAAGCGCTGCCTCTCTCAGGAGTTATGTAATTTCTCAGAATGTTAGCCTCTCTCTGCCTTGATTTCGGGCCATCGCGTAATTCCCACAACTTCTTCAAACTGCAAAATTAGGAGCGTTTAAGTGAAGGTTACCGCATCCGAGGATCTGCTGTGCCCTGTACACAGCAGGTACTCGATAAATGCTGATAACTGACCGAAACTGACCCTACGATAATGTTGGTATACCTATACTTTAAGGTACCAGACATACGTATGTAGGCTTCTCAATGAAAACTCAAAGTATTCCCAAGGGAGCGTCTTTCTTACCGTGCACTTGTCCTCTTTCTAAAAGGATAGTCCTCAAGTGTGAAAGAATGGTGTGTTGTGGTCCAAACAACTTTGCTCATGGGAATATCAACTGGTCGGTGCCCATAAATAGGGACAATAAGCTACAGGTTTATCTCCATATCTTCCTTAATCCTGTATGATGCCTTTTCACCCCTATTTCAAAAGGTTAAT